>NW_016813202.1:922553-976065 GCF_001698545.2 Rhinopithecus bieti
TCCTTTGTAGGGACATGGATGCAGCTGGAAACCATCATTCTTAGCAAACTATCACAAGAAGAGAAAACCAAACACCACATGTTCTCACTCATAGGTGGGAACTGAACAATGAGATCACTTGGAAGGGGAACATCACACACTGGGGCCTATCATGGGGAGGGAGGAGAGGGGAGGGATTGCATTGGGGAGTTATACATGATATAAATGATGAATTGATGGGTGCTGACGAGTTGATGGGTGCAGCACACCAACATGGCACAAATATACATATGTACCAAACCTGCACATTATGCACATGTACCCTAGAACTTAAAGTATAATAATAAAATAAAATAAAATAAAATAAAAGTAAAATAAGGTGACGGAGGAAGACCTTCCTGAGAAGGTGGATGGCAATACTTGGAAAAGCCTCGAAGGAGAAGAGGGGAGAATGGGAATGTCTTGGGGAAGAAAGCTGCAGAGGGAGGCACATCCAGTGGAAGAGCCCCATGTGGGGTGAGCCTGTGTTGAGTCAAGACATGGCAGGGAGGCCCGTGATCTCCCACAGCGGGAGTAAGGGAGGTGATTGGAGGACAGAAAGTGGGAGTGGTAACTGAGCAGGGGAGTGTTGGAAGATAGAAAATGTGGGGCATTGTCAGCCATGTTGAAAGTCTTGGCTTTAACCTGAGTGAGATCAAAAGCTATTAGAAGGTTTTGAACAGAAATGACTAATGTTTAATAGGATCACCCTCAGACCCTACATTAATAGAAGGGGTAAGCTCTAGGTATCAATTAGAAGGCTATTGCAGTAATCCCCTTGAGAAGTGATGATGGCTTCCATCAGGATAGTATCAGTGGAAGTGGAGAGAAATGCTCAGATGCTGGGCACATTTTGAAAGTGGAGTCATCAGGGTTTTCTGACAGATTGAATGGAAGGTATAAGAAGAAGGGATGACTAACATTTTTAGTCTAAGTGATTGGAAGAGCTGAGTCATCATTAACTATATTGGAGAAGATACAGAAAGAGCCGTTTATTTGGGGAGAGCAGAAATTGTATTTCAGCCATGTTATATTAGGGATACATAGCTACATGATCTAGCTTCTGTCCAACTCTCTGATGAGACCACAGCCCTGGTGACAGCTTCCTTGCAGCCTTGTGGGACCTGCAACAGGAGATGCAGCTAAGCAGTGTCCTGATTCCTGACCTACAGAAACTATGAGATAAATTGTTTTGTTCTAAGCCACCTAGGATTATGGTAATATCATTATACAAAAGAGATAACTAATATAGTGAGTGTGTTGTGTGATTGGTTTGATTTACCAAAGGATTTAATTGTTTTAAAGAGTGATCTCTCCAGTACATTCAAAATTTGATTTTATTTATCAAAAGTAAATTTAAAATTTATAAAAATAATACATGGGATAAGATGAGATACACTTGTTTTAATATCTAAACTTCAGGATTTACAGAGCTTTTGAAAATATTTTTTCTTTGGGAATCTCCATTGTATTCATTTTTTTCATGGTACTTTTTAGAAAGAATATGCAGTTCTTTAAGTCTGATTCTTTAGTCCTGCACATCTCATACTGGTTCACCCAAGGGTAACTAAAAGTACCAGGATAGATGTGGTATATAGTCCTGGAAAATTAATTTTACCTGACAATTTGGGGAAATGCAGATCTGAATTCTTATGACATTAAGATATTTTGAAACATGCATGTGCAAGTAAATTAAGAAGATGGTAACTTATACATGTTAGAGAATTCATGAGGAATGAGTGGAAATGTTGGCTCTTTTGAATTCTTAGGAAATCTGGTGCTCTTAACCCTCCTGGTAACCAAAGGGGTATGAGGACGAATGATACTTGGCTGGTGTGGGCTGCTGTGTGGCACGCTAGAACAGGGACTGCAGTATCAACATTCACAGACAATGGCACAGGTAGAGTTTGGTTTTTGCTTTTCTTTTGTTGAATGCACTTTTCACTATATAATCAAGTGACTTTTAAAGCATATAATTAGACCAGAAAGCCATTGGCCAACTTTAATCAGCCCAACTCTCTTGCCTTGACTATAATAAGCTGTTTAGTTGACAAGGTTGCAACTGTACTTCAATCTATTTCTTATTGCACTGATTTTGTCCATATCATAATGTCCTCTTACCAGCAATTTTGCTTTTTTCTTCTTCTTCACAAATTAGTGTCATTCTTTACCTTTTAAAAGGGAAATAACATTCAAAATTCTATTTTCAAACGGGGACAGTAAGTTATGGCTAAAAACAGGGAGTTGGAAGCCTTCACTTGAACCCAGGGGAAATGCTGAAGATCAGACGGGATCAGAGGTCATCAAAGGGGCCACAGCTCACCGGACAGTGCAGATGGGAGCACCTCTCAACCACTCCTGCAAAATCAGTCATCATGGTGGCAGCTGATGCCAAAGTGGAGGGTGTGCTTTGATACTTATTTAAAATGCTGTTTTAAATTTTGGTGAAAGACTAACACACATGAGAAAGTCTATATCATTAGCTACATAACACCCATAATGTAAAAATGAGTAATGTTAATTTTGAATAAAATACTTGTAAACTGAAGAGAGATGAGTCTCCATGAGGACTATACAACGAGAAGCACCATGAAATAAACAACTTTTAAAAGCGTATTCAGCTAACCTCATATAAGGTTAGTTACAGCAATTCTCTCTTAGGTTCCTCATTAAAAGGAGACCATGGGATGAAATCTTGAATCTGTTTTGGGTCTCAAATGGCTGCTAAGCTGAAAGAAGACAATTGTTAAAGAACTCTTTCATATGATGCACTTTACGTGCTCAACAGACATATTTAAACAGCTGGTTGAGAGACTGGCGGTGACCTGGTTCCTTCTATTACAGATGGCTGGAGGCATGGGCATGAATAATATGCTTGCTTTATTCATCTCAGGTTATCATCTTTATAATGATGTTATCTGTGAAGATGCTAACTTAAAAAGAACTTTTGGCAACATAACTGGTGAAGACATTCTCAACAAGATGTATGAGATATTTAGCAGGCACTGTATCAATTACAAAAAAAAAAAAATATATGGCCATGTGCACAGATGGAGCTAAATCTGGAAAGGCAAAGCTGAGAAGAGGAATACCTCACACCAAGGCTGTGAGCACATCCAGGAAAAGACCAGCGGCCGCCAGATCTCTTACCAAGACATCTCACCTCAGGAAGTTTGTCACTATCTCAGTGTGTCTGACTGGGGGTGCCGGGACACAAAATTATGACTTTTCTTTAAAAATTGCTTAAAATTCTCATTTTAAAAAAACATATTTGTCAGAAAACCAGAAATGTCTTTGAAAGCTGACTGGAATGCACAGATGTAATCTGGCTTAGCCAAAGGAAAGTGTTCGTCAGAATTTATTTTTCCTAAATGGACATCGGGAGTGTAATATTGATGACTCATCAGCCTGCTTCATGTCACATTATCATCTTTAATTTACCCATAAACCATTTTTATGTTGTTTATTTAAATAGATATATATTGAAGTACATGTATCTTTATTTACATCTATATATTTCCTTTTTTTTTTTTTTTTTTTTTTGAAGCGGACTCAGTTGGCCACCCAGGCTGGAGCATAGTGGCTCAATCTCAGCTCACTGCAACCTCCACCTCCCGGGTTCAAGAAATCCTCCCACCTCAGCCTCCCGAGGAGCTGGGATGACAGGCATGCGCTCTCATGCCTGGCTAATTTTTGTATTTTTAGTAGAGATGGGGTCTCACCATGTTAGCCAGACTGGTCTCGAACTCCTGACCTCAAGTGATCTTCCGGCTGTGGCCTCCCAAAGTGCTGGGATTACAGACGTGAGCCACCGTGCCCAGCCTGTATTTTGTTTGGAGATGAGGTCTTGCGATGGTGCCCAGGATGATCTCCAACTCCTGGGCTCAATCCACCTTCCCACCTCAGCCAGAAAATATATTTTAATAATGTGAGGAACAGCTGTGAACTCACTATCCAACCCAAGAACTGCAACAAGAATAACCCGTAGCTACCAATCAGCTTTTCTCGATCCCATTACTCTGCCTCTCCTTCAGCATCAAAAATTTTGTTGATTCTCTGCTTAAACAAAGCACACATTTCACAAATGCATAAATATGCATATCTAAAGCACAGCATTTGGTTTTGGTTGTAAAATTTATAAAACATGTTTTATATTATATGTAGTCTTCCCAGTACTTCCTTTATTCACTCAATGTTGCACTGAGCATCTTCTATTTCTTTCAGGTAGCTGTAGCTCATTTTCACTATGATATGATATTTTGTTGTGTGAACATACTGTGATTTATTATTCATTTTCCTCTCAATATGCTTTTCAGACTAGGTATTTGGCTATTATAAATGTTCTTGACCAGGCATGGTGGCTCACACCTGTAATCCCAGCACTTTGGGAGGCCAAGACGGGCAGATCACGAGGTCAGGAGATCGAGACCATCCTGGCTAACACGGTGAAACCCCGTCTCTACTAAAAATACAAAAAATTAGCTGGGCCTGGTAGCGGGTACCTGCAGTCCCAGCTACTCAGGAGGCTGAGGCAGGAGAATGGCGTGAACCCAGGAGGCGGAGATTGCAGTGAGCCAAGATCTCGCCACTGCACTCCAGCCTGGGTGACAGAGTGAGACTCTGTCTCTCAACAAACAAAAAAAATCAAACAAACAAATAAATAAATAAATAAGTGTTCTTATACACGTCACCTGGTGTTCATGTGAAAGGATTTCTTCTGGGTTAAACTGGGGTTGTGGGGTATTAAGGTGTTTAGCTGAACAAAACAATGACAAACCGTTTTCAAAAGTGATTGTGTCAATTTACCTCCCCACCAGCCATGTGGATCATGTTGATCCATGTCCTCTTCAAATCTTTGTATAAGGAAACTCATTAATTTTTGCCAGTCTGCTGGATGCAACCTGACATCTCACTGTGGTTTCGATTTTTGTTTCTCTGATTTCTGATGAGATTGAATATCTCTTCATATATTTTTTTGGTCACAGGTTCCAAAAATTATCAATTTATTGCCTCTAAGTTCCAAATTCATTCTTCATTGCCTACTTTGTGACAATGGAGTCAGAATTTACTTTCTTACAATTTTAAATGCTTATTTTCTTTTCCTAAATAATTTACTTTTCCTGAACCCTGTAAACTTTGTGTTCTGTCTTACCAGTATTTCTGTACTCCAAGATCAGAAAATATTCACTTCTGAATATTGGTAAATATTCTTTACCAATATTGTGTTTCAATTTTTTTCTCTCCCATATGATAACATTTTTTCCTAACATTTTATTTAAATGTTTCTCACATGATCATTGTTTCTCTTTTATATATATGGGAGAAATACATATTCATATATGTGTATATATATATTATGTGTATATATGTATATATACACACACAAAGTTCTATATTCATGGTAATATTTCTGAGTTTTTTTTTTTTTTTTTGAGACAGGGTCTACCCAGGCTGGAGTGCGGTGGCGCCATCTCGGCTCACTGCAAGCTCCACCTCCCAGGTTCACGCCATTCTCCTGCCTCAGCCTCCCGAGTAGCTGGGACTACAGGGCCCCGCCACAACACCTGGCTAATTTTTTGTATTTTTTTAGTAGAGACAGGGTTTCACCGTGTTAGACAGGATGGTCTCGATCTCCTGACCTCGTGATCCCACCTGCCTCAGCCTCCCAAAGTGCTGGGATTACAGGCGTGAGCCACCGCGCCCGGCCTATTTCTGAGTTTTTAATCTGTTTCATTGGTCAATTTGTTTATTTCTGTAGTTTTATTGTATTTTATAGCTTTTAAAATATTTTCATCAAGGAGTAACATTCATATGCTGCACAAGATGCAGTAATCTAAAATGTACAGTTTAATGACTTTAACATTTGTCTTCACTCATGTAACCACCACTCATATTAAGTTATGAAACATTTCTATTAATTCATAAGGCTTCTTTTAGCCCCTTTCAGGTTTATATTCCTTCTCTCAGATATAACTACTATCCTGACAGTTTTCATCATAGATAAAATTTTCTGTTTTTAAATTTCATATAAATGGGAACATACAATATATTCCCTTTTAAGTCTGCCTTGACTCACTCATTGTTGCAACATGCAAACGTAGCTTATTATCTTTTATTGAGTAATGTAGTTCATTGTACAAATATTCCACAATTTGTTTATTTGTTCTCCTGTTGCTAGACATTTTGGTTGTTTTCAGTTTGGGACTGGTGTGATAAAAAGGCTGCAGTGAGTGATAATGTACATTTCTGTTAGAGGACACATGCACACATTACTCTTTGATATATACCTAGGAGTGGAATTGCTGTATCTAAGACTATTTGACAGTTTCTACTAATGTTAAACGTACATTTATGGAAATGTTTCTACTAATGTTTAACAGTAGAAACTGTCAAACGGTCCTATAGAAATAGTCTTATAGTCAAATAGAAAATGCGTCTACTCATGTCTAACATTAGTAGAAACTGTCAAATAGTCTTCCAAAGTGGTTGTATCATTTTATACTCATATACGGAATGTATGAGGGGTCCAGTTTCTGCAAATCCTCACTAATACTTGATATTGTATATCTTTTTAATTTTAGTTATTCTGGTGCTTAGGTAGTAGTATCTGATAGTGATAACTACTTACTAAGTCCTGGTATGTGGCAAGACAGATCCGTAACTTGGCTTCTTTATTCTTCTCCTACAAAACAGTCATGATTATTTTGGACCTCTGCTCTTCTGTATACCTTTGAGATTTGGCATATTTAATCCCACAAAAAGCCTTGGGGAATTTTTACTGGAGTTACGTTGACTCTATACATTATTTTATGAACAAAATATATTTATATGATACTTCGTCTTTCTTTTCATGAACATGTGGTATCTCTCCATTTGTTAAAATTTTTTTCAATACAGTTTTATAATTGTATACATATGGGTCTTCCATTTATATTACTTTATCTTCTTAGGTACTTTGTAATTTTTGTTGCTATTGTGAATGATGCCCTTTTAAAAAGTAATTTGCCGGTTGACTGTTACTAGCTCATGAAAATGAAATTAACTTTGCATTTTTATATTAATCATATATCCAGTCACTTTGCTAAGGCATCCTATTATTTGTAATAATCTGCCTGTAAATTATTTTGGGCTTTCGGTGTAGACCATCATGTCTGCAAGTAATTAAATAATTTAAGCTTTACTTCCTCTCTTCCCATCCTTAAGCTTTTAATTCTAAATTTTAAATTAATTTCTGGTCTTATTTTACTAGTTAGGACTTCTCATTCAAGACTGAAATGTGATAGTGGGCATCTTGTTCTTGTTTCTAATTTTAAACAGAAGACTCTAAAATTTCCCGGTTGAGTATATACTTTATCATAGGGTTTTGCAGATATACTTTATCTTATTAGATCAGTAATTGTCAGTTTTCATTATTGTCCCCTAAAGAACCTTCGTAGACTTTTCCCCTCAATTGCCCCCTTCATGACATTTTAATGCCACTAATATGGTTTACCTCTTTATATATGATATCTGTGCTTTATATATTAAAACAGCAAGGTTTTTTCACTCCAGTATCCCAGAACGACTCTTTTTTTTTGCACTTACAGATGATGTCATCCCTTCAATTCTTGCATTACAGGCATTTCTTTTTACTTCTAGCATATTAAGATTTCTTTAAACTTTAATTGATGTTAAAGTGTATCAAATGTATTTCCAGTATGTCATAAATTTCATTTGTTTTTCTACTTTAACATGGTAAATACGTTGCATAGATTTTCTAACAATAATGCTCAAGTTCATGGGTGTAACAACTTCTTTATATACCACTGGATTTAGTTTATTAATATATATTTGTGAGTTAAACATGCCAGTGACTTTCTTTTCTAGGCTACCTCTGTCTTTTTTTTAATTTTTAATTTTTTTAACTTTTTATTTTTTTCTGAGATAGAGTCTCACTCTGTTGCCCAGGCTGGAATGCAGTGCTGGGATCTCAGCTCACTGCAACCTCCACCTCTCAGGTTCAAGATATTCTACCTCCTCAGCCTCCTGAGTAGCTGGGACTACAGGTGCCCACCACCACGCCCAGCTAATTTTGTATTTTTAGTAGAGATGAGGTTTCTCCATGTTGGTCAGGCTAGTCTCAAACTCCCAACCTCAGATGGTCCGCCTGCCTTGGCCTCCCAAAGTGCTGGGATTACAGGCATGAGCCACCATGCCCGGCTTCTATTCATTGTCTTTTTCAGTCTATTTTCATTCTTTTGTTCAGATTGGGTAATACCTATTGTTCTGTCTTCAAGTTCACTGACTGTTTGCTCTCTTCCCTCCATTCCGCTGTTGAATTCATCCACTGGGTCTTGTGTTTTAGCTATTGTATTTTTAAATTTTAAAATATCCATGGGTTCTTCTTTATATCTTATGTTTCATTTGTTTCTTGCATTCTTGTAATCACTGGTTGAAGCAGTTGTATGATGATGGCTTTAAAATCCTTGTCAGATCATTCTCACATTTCTATCATCTCAGTGTTGACATCTATTGATGGTCTTTTGAGATTTAGTTGAGATCTTCCTGGTCCTTGATGTGATAAATTATTTCCCATTGAAACCTGGATATTTGGGTATTATAAAACGAAATATTATTTAGACTTTCTGTTTTAGCTGTTTTCTGTTCCAGCCGGGAAAGGAGGGGCACTTCTTTCAGACTACAGATGCAGGTAAAGGTTCAAATTCCCGTTCAGGATTCACTGAGTCACTAAGGGTGGTGTTCAATGTTTCTGTAGGGTGGGATGATTGTTCCACTCTCCCACTAGGTCCTCTCTGACACCACTCCAGTGGAGGTGGGGACTGGTATCACGTCATGACTCTTAGGTGGTAATCCAGGCTCCTCACAGTCTCCACTGACATCATGAGGGGTGATTTTGTTACCAACTGGAGAGGATGAAAGTCTTGGCTGCATACTGGGCCTCCTCTGACACCACCTGGGGGGAGAACTGGAGAGCCTATTTACAGCCTCAAAAGAGTGGAAGTCTAGGCTAGCCACCCAAATTTTGCTGGAATGGGTAGGGAGAGGGCCACAGTTGTTCCTGTGGTTTTGGCTGAAATAGAGCAGTTATCCTCTAAAGCATATTTGGCTTGCTAAATTGCACCCTTCCTGCTTTTTTAAAGAGCACAAGCTTTTGTTGAGGCGATTTTTTCTGTGTCCATTGGCATTTTCAGGTTTCCTGCTTTTTCAGCTCCAAATATGGGCAATATAAGGCAAAAAGATACCCAGGGACTCCTCACCACTGTGCCGTTCTTTTGGTACTGATATCCCTCACTGTCTCAGAACCTTCTAGTTTGTTTTGTCTGTAAAATTCTAGTTGTACTTAGCAGAAAAAAAATACAGAAAACACATCACCTCCATCTTCTTTTAAAATTTGATTTCTACTTTTCCAGAAAATAGGAGAGGTAGGAACACATTCAAAATCATTCTATGAGACCAGTATTACCCTGATAGCAAAACCAAAGACATCACAAGCAAAGAAAGAGACCAATATTCATTATGAATATAGATGAAAAATCCTCAGCAAAATACTAACAAACTACATCCAACAATATAAAAAATTGCTTATGCACCATGACCAAGTGGAATTTATCCTAGTAATGCAAGGCTGTTGCAACATCTGAAAATCAATCCCTGCAATATACCATATTAATAGCAGAAAGGGCAAAAGCCACATGCTCATCTCAATAGGCACAGAAAAAGCGTTGGACAAAATCCAATACACTTTCACATTAAAATTATCAAAATCGTAGGAATAGAAGGGAACTTTCTTGCCTGATAGAGGATATCTCTGAAAAAGCTGCTGCTAACATACTTAATGGTGAAGAACTGACCACTCTCCCTGTAATATCAGGAATAAGACAAGGATTTTACTATTGCCACTTCCAGTGCACACTTAACAGAGTTTCTAACAGCACATTTTGGCAATAAAATGAAATAAAAGACTCCAAAATTGGAAAGAAAAAAGTAAAACCGTATTTTTAGAAGACGTGATCTCATATATAGAAAACCCTAAACAATTCACTAAAAACTATTCATATAACAAGTAAGTTCAGCAAAGTTGCAGGGATTCAAGTTTAATGGATAAAAGTAAATTCTATTTCTATATACTGGAAATAAATAATCCAAAAATGAAATTAGAAAATAATTCCTTGTATAATAGTATCAAAATAATAAAATACACAGAAATAAATTCAGCAAAAAGAGAAATATTTAAACACTAGATACAAAATGCGAAAAGAAGTTAAAGAAGACCTAAAGAAATGGAAAGATATCTCATGTTTATGGATTGGAAGACTTAATATTATGAAAAAGGAAAAGTTCCTCGAATTGATATATAGATTGAACATAATTCCTATCAAAATCCTAGCTGTCTTTTTTTTTTTGGCAGAAATTGACAAGCTGATCCTAAAATCATATGAAAATGTAAAGAATCCAGCAATCTCTTAGAAAAGAAGCCAAAACAATATTGGAGAAGAAAAATAAAGTGGGAAAACTCACACTTCCTGATATCATAATGTAATACAAAGCTACAGTAATTAAGGCTATCTGATTATCTGGTATAAAGATGGACATATAGATCAATGGAATAGAATTTAGAATTCAGGAATAAACCCATATATCTATGGATAATTAATTATCAACAAACACAACAAGACAATTGGGGAAGCAATAGGTTTTTCAACAAATGGTGTTGGGACAATTGGATCACCACATTTAAAGAATGAATGTATTAACACCATATACAAAACTGACTTACACCTGATCAAAAACTAAATATAAGAGCTAAAACTATAAAACCATTAAAAGAAAAAAATGTGTAAATCTTTGTGACCTTGGATTGGGCAACAGTTTCTTGAATATGACATGAATGATACAAGCAAACAGAGAAAAAAATAGTTAAATTGAACTTCATCAAAATTAAGTACGTTTTGTACTTCCAAAGACACTATTGAGAAATTGAAAGATTTTCTACAGAATGGGAGAAAATATCTGAAAGTCATGTATCTGACAAGAGTTTAGTGTACGGTCTACATAAAAACTCTTACAACTCATAGATAAAAAGACAACCCAATTAAAGTATGGGCAAAGGATTTGAATAGATATGTCTCCAACGAAGGCACAAAAATAGCTGATTAGCACATAAAAAATGTTCAGTATCATTAGTCATTAGAGAGATGCAAATCAAAACCCCAATGAGTTACACCTCACACTCACTACGATGCCTGCAATTTAAAAAGTCTGACAATGAGAAGTGTTGGTGAGGATGTAGAGAAATTGGAACCTTTCTATGTTGTTGGTGGGAATGTAAAATGATTCAGCCACTGTAGAAAACAGTTTGGCAGGTCCTCAAAAAGTTAAAGTTGCCAAATGACCCAGCAATTTCACTCCTAGGTATATAGCCAAGAGAACTGAAAACATCTCCACACAAAAACCTGTACACCAACATTCAAAGCATCATTATTCATAATAGTCAAAAAGTGGGGACAACCCAAATTTCCATCAACAGATGAATGGTAAACAAAATGTGGTAGGTCTCTACAGTGGAATATTACTCAGCTATACAAAGGAATGTGGTACTAATATATGCTGTAAGATGAATGAACCTTAAAAACATAAGGCTTAGTGAAAGAAGCCAGACACAAAAGGCCACATACTGTATGATTCCATTCCTGTAACATGTGCAGAATGGGAAACTCATAAACAGAAAGTAGTTTAGTGGTTGTCAGGGACTTGGAGAGGGGAAAACAGGGAGTGGCTGCTCATGATACAGGTTTTGGGGATGATGAAAACATTCTGGAATTAGATCGTGGTGATGGTTGTAAAATTTTTGAATATGCTAAACACTACTGAATTGTACACTTTGACGAGGTGACTTCTATGGTATATTAACTATATCTCAAAATATCGTGAGGGGAAAAAGCTGGTCTCTATAGCTTTAACCTTTTACATATTGGCATACTCTCATGTCCCTTGGTTTCCATCCTTCCCCTTGGTTTGAAGAAATTGTCTAGACTTTTAATTTGGGATTTTTATGGATTCATCTTGCTTTTTCCTTTTTGAAGTCTTCCTCCTATTCCCCATATGCATATTTTGCTAGATGTAATGCCAGGAAAGAACTCAGGGTTAGCCCTAATGCATAAGTTTGTGCTATCTCAGGTTACTTTAAGGAGAGGAATCTCTAGGGGTGAAAGCCACATGCACCAAAACCCAGTTATCACCCCCATTTACTCTCACCGCATCATGCAACTCTTCAAGTCAGAGCTTCATCTTTTTTTTTTTTTTTTTGAGATTTTGAGACAGAGTTTCACTCTTGTTGCCCAGGCTGGAGTGCAATGGCATGGTCTCGGCTCACCACAACCTCTGCCTCCCAGGTTCAAGCAAATCTCCTGCCTCAACCTCCAGAGTAGCTGGGATTACAGGCATGCACCACCACACCTGGCTAATTTTGTATTTTTAGTAGAGACGGGGTTTCTTCATGTTGGTCAGACTGGTCTTGAACTCCCAACCTCAGGTGATCCGCCACCTCAGCCTCCCAAAGTGCTGGGATTACAGGCGTGAGTCACCGTGCCCAGTCAGAACTTCATCTTTGAAGTCCCAGTGAGCTGTGCATTGCAAGGGCAGTCTCTCTAGGTTGAACTCTGGGAGTGTCAAGTAGAATGGGTGAAGGAGTGAATGCTCAAAACCTATCAGACCCAACCTATTATTAACTCTTAATCCTACGGGGCTTTTAAAGGAATGAAGAAAATGCTATGACTTGTGCCAAATTCTCAAAATCTTTTGACATCAAGTCAGAGACATATATTTTCTTTTCTTTTTTTTTTTTTTGAGACAGAAGCTTGCTCTGTCACCCAGGCTGGAGTGCAGTGGCGCGATCTCGGCTCACTGCAACCTCCGCCTCCCGGGTTCACGCCATTCTCCTGCTTCAGCCTCCTGAGTAGCTGGGACTACATGCGCCTGCCACCGCACCCGGCTAATTTTTTTGCATTTTTAGTAGAGACGGGGGTTTCACCGTGTTAGCCAGGATGGTCTCAATCTCATGACCTCGTGATCCACTGGCCTCTGCCTCCCAAAGTGAGTCAGAGATATTTTTACCATTATGCAGATGTCAGGCTCTTGAATGCAGCCCCATTGCCTGAGTTCGATTGCTCCAGTATCTCAGAATTTTTTGCTACTAAACAATGAGCCTTGAAGAAACCTGCTTGTTTTCCCTACTGGTAATTGAAAATACTATTATCGTGTGAAGCAATGTGGATATATTATGAAATATGGTGCAAAAATTGTGAATTTTGAAGATAGAACACCTAAATTGCAGTAAGCCATTTTAGTCTAAACTGACACTAGACCTGTTAAGGTCATTTCCTCTTGTTTGAAAATATATTTTTAGTAGAACTATTTGACAAGCGGGGTCCTAGTTCAATAACCTACCATTCCTAGCTTGACAATGTAGCTGAAGCTGAGTGTTATCGTGTGTTAGCAAGATGTTAAGCTCCTGTACACTAATTCCTGAAAACACCATTGTATTTTTGGAACCACACTGTGATTTAGCTTGATTTAACTTGATGTTCTTTCTCAGTGAGTAATTTTTACGGTTCCTGTTAAAAACCAAACCAAAACAAAACAAAAAAAACAAGCTGTCTCATTTGCTATGGCCACTTGATTGTAGTTCCTGATGCAATCTCTAGCACAAAAGTCCCATTGAAGAGTTTATTTTGGTTTCTATATGTGGGTCAATCACAAAATGTAGTTTACAGTGTGAAGTTTGAAGAATTCCAGTCCTTCTAATAGTGCTTGGAAATATGAGTACAAATATTTGGCTTTAATGCATTGAAAAGTGTTGTAGGAGGCAAACAACATAGAAATTAGGGTTTTGACATATTTTTCAAGGAAGGGGCTAGAAGGAGGAGGTGTAGTGGCAGGCATCTCTGGAGAACACCACTGACTAAAATAATAATAAAAAAATTGTTCTCCAAGTTTCCCATCTGTTACATACTGGATTTTACAGGATATTTCCTGTAAATATCAAGTTTAATGAAACATACATCCTGAATATATTGAAGGAGAAGTAACAATCACCAGCTCCTGCCTGGTTAAATGTTGACTCTAATAAATGAGTTGCCTGCACAGCGGTTCAATTTTATAATTTCTCATGGTGGCTAGTTCCTCGTTTCCATCTTTGAAATGCCTTTTAAAAATCCTGGAAAGAACATTTAGTTTTTAAATTGAGAAGATTAGTGATAATCTCATTAGCAATCTGGATAGTAATTTTCATTTAGTTGGTGCCTTCTCTATGAATCTTGGGAAATTCTGAGAATTCATTGTCACTAAACTTTTTGCTAAAAATATCCTTCCTAAATGGAAAAGTCTGTGTCATGCATGCTAGTGTGAATGTGGGCTCTTGAAGGAACTGGCAGCCTGGATAGATACCCTGAGAGTGATGAGGTGGTGTGTATCAGTCAGTGTTTACCACAGTAATGCTGCATAACAAACCACCCCCAAAGTCTGAACCATACAATGAAAGCATTTATTTCTAGCCATATGAGTCAGCTTGTCTAGGCTCAGCTAGATTTGGCTCCAGGCCTTGAGTTCAATTTAGATCTGTTTCAAGCATCTTATATTTCTGAGTCAAGCAGGCAACTCTGCAAGTCATGTTCTCACGTTAATGTCAGGGTGCAAGAGGACAAGCCTAATCATGCCAGTGCATTATATCATACCCCATTGGCCAAGGCAGACATGTGGCTAAACCCAAAGGTTAGCCAAATTCTGCCTATAGTGGGAGTAACTGCAAAAACCACAGGACAAAATGTATGGATAGTAGAAAGGTCAAAGAATTGGAGTGAAAGATTCCATCGACCACATGAAACTTCCCTTGGAATGCATCCAGTGATAATCAAATAAATTTTAAAATTGCTTATCACAAAGTTATAGCACATACACACACTCTTGTCCTTCATGCAGTGATAAAATCTACTGGCTATGGTGTAGTAGTAATTTTAACTATTCCATCCTTTTTACTTTTTAAAGCAGGAGAACCTTGTTTTAAAACAATTTTATATAGACCACAATTTATGAAATGAATAAGAGTGAAGCTGTACCAGTGGGAGGGCCAAGAGAGGGGGGAGTTGGTGATATGGTGGTCAGGCAAAATACAGGATGCCCAGTTGAATTTGAATTTCAGACAATGAATAATTTTCTAGTACAGGTGTGTCCCATGATGTCCTTTGTTTTTTCTTTTCCCTACTCCTTCTCCTCCTCCTTCTGCTAAATCTGGCAGCCATAAATGAGAGCAACACATAACTTGTCCATTCCCCCTCCTCCTTTTTTGTTTTTTTTAGACAGAGTCTCACTCTGTTGCCCAGGCTGGAGTGCAGTGGGATGATCTCAGCTCACTGCAACCTCTACCTCCTGGGTTCAAGTGATTCTCCTGCCTCAGCCTCCCAAGCAGCTGAGATTACAGGTGCGTGCCACCATGCCTGGCTTATTTTTGTGTTTTTGGTAGAGATGGGGTTTCACCATGTTGGCCAGGCTGGTCTCAAACTTTTGACCTGGGTGAGCCACCCGCCTTGGCCTCCCAAAGTGCTGGAGTTATAGGCGTGAGCCACTGCACCTGGCCATGCCTCCTCCTTTACTACCTCCTCTAGTCACATGCACCTGATGCCCCTGACCTGCTCAGATACAGCCATGCTTCTCTCCTTCTCTGGACTGTGGAGACTGCAGGTTTCTAGATCCTAACTTGTCTTCCTCTGGCTCTCCCATGGAAAACACAGTTCAGAAATTTCTTTCTTCCTTCTGGTCCTATCCTATGATTTCTTCAGAAAAACTGACCCTGGACTGAAGACTGACTCCGGAAGAGCAAACCAGAGACTGTTGGAGACTCTGCTAGGGCTAGATCATGGAGTAAGCTCTGCAAAAGAAGCCACAAAAAATCGTTTGCAAGAAGAGTTCTTACACTTAAAAAAAGAATTACAGGAAGGAATGATTGAAAATTCCATGCCATAATGGTTTCTGATCAGTGTAGTGATTCATTTCTCATGGAGCACCTGAAAGATTCATTTTTGCTCAAGGTAGAGGCATAACGGACAGAGGCTTCCGCTGCCCCAGCACCCCAATCCCCCTCCACTGGACTCCGCTCTGCAACAGTTCTGCCATCACGGAGTTCATATACTGAGGTTCTTGATGACCTTGTTGGATCATCAAGTTCTTTGTGGACCAGGCAAGCACTTGAGGTAGCTCTTCTTGCCCTTTAGAAGCTTGGTTTCTCTGACCCTCTGTCCACACTATCTATGCAGAACCATGAGCGCCCTACATTTGGACAGGGAAAGTCAGCACTGTTAAAACTGATGTGACTGATTCTGTTCCTTCCACACAGGGATTTAAATTCTAGGAAGTCCAGAGAAAACCTCAGGCCATACTGAAATGGAAGTCACTTTAGATTTATGTCTTTGCAAATCATAAACAGAGGGGTACATAAAAGCCTATAGATTGTTGTATTAAAACATGACTCCTTCAACGCATGCAAGGCTTCCTGAAGAGTTGAATGAGTGGGGACTATTTAATCTGCTCTCATGCTGACATCAGCTGTGAGCTCAAAAGTTCTGAGAAAACGCAGTTAAGTGCTTGAGCTTTTGTGGATTTAATTTTCCATATTCAAAGGAAGTCCAGAATGTAGAAGTCTCAGGAAGACATGGGTGAAGGCCTTGCTGCAGTTAGTTCTGGTGCTGGGGGACAGAGAAGGAAGAAGGGAAGCTCTGACTGCCCTCGCTTGTTTGGCAGGAGCAGGCTGAAGCCACAGGCACCGGACTGTTCTTTGGCTTGCTGTGTATCCATCCAAATGCTAAATAATGCAGTGACTTTATTCCTTTACTTCAAACAGCAACTGCAAAGGAAAAAAGCAGAAATCCTTTTCATGTCTCAGAAATGACAGAAAACTCTATCAGCTGTGGAAATAAAAGCCTGCACAATAAATGGAAATATTTGAGCAGAGTAAGAAGACTTTAATGAGAAACTAGAAAACTCAATCCACAGTGAAAATAAATAGTGTGACAACTGCCACTTTAAATGCTTATTGGAAAAAAAACAAAAACAAAATGATTGTTCATCTTAGTGTCTTGCCTTTTAGGATCAGAAGATCTTATTTTATTCACTTTAGGAGCCACAGCAATGCGGTGTTGTTATCAAGTGGCAAAGGTGGGGTCTTTGTTTTGCAGAAGATCACAAAGCACCAGGGGCCATCGGCTGGCAATTTGTATCACCTTGTTAGGTGGCCCTGATGTTTTCTGCAAGAAAAGAAGTTGTGGACATGCCTGAAAAGGGCTTTGTGGACATGAAACGCTTTGGGGAGAGGCAAAGCTCACTTACCATTGCGTGTTCATCAGCGTGGCGTCCTCTCTGGATGAAGACAAAAGCACAAAGCTCTGCTGCCTGGAAAGCAAACAGTGCTCAGCAGCAGAATACAATTTCATTTCATGACTTAGGTGAAAGATGCTCGGGAGATTCTGTTGTAAAAGTAGTTTGGAACTGCAGTTACAACATTCAGGTTGTGAACGTTTTATCCGCTTGCAACCTATTTGACACATTGGATGCTTCTAATTATTATAAGCACCGCAAGGCTAATGTAGGATAAATTGTGCTCTCTGCAAGGTGACAAATCTGACAAATGCACAACGGTCATGTGGAAGGAATGAGAGAGAGAGAACAAGAGAGAGGGAGATACCAGTGGACATTTTTATGGATTGCTTATAACAGCACTGCTCCTGGCAGCTTAGCAATGCTCTTGTGTAGCTTTTATATGCAGAATAGACACGCTTTCATATTTGATCACTCACTGGAGAGACCAATGATGAATAGGTGTTTGTCAAAGTGGGAGACAGAACTAATCTAATCTGCTCACTTTCTGCACATACATTATTTAATATAAATTTGCCCGTAGGTACTTTTACACCTCCCCCACATTTTGCTAGAATTTGTTTTGCCCAAAGGCCCCCGGCTAAAAAATGAACAAGCTTGGACCTGAATCCAGATCTGTGTGAATAGAAAACCCTCTCTCAATTCCACTACATGGTCACCAAGGAAAGAATGGCCTTAATCTCCATGTACACAGCCATTTACCAGAGCGTCTATAAAACATGGTAAATCGCCTTTTGTAAGTCCAGCTTTAAAAAAAATTTTTCAGTGCAATGACACAGTCATGGTTTAGTTGTGCCCACGTGTGTATACTTCCAGTGGTGCTTTACTCATTCTCTTTTGACCCTGAAGCAAAGAAATATTTCCTTCACAATTAATAGTTTTGCAGAATCTTACCAAATAATGGAATACTGTGATATCCACTGGGAAAAGCCCCATGCGAGGTATCTGGGGACTCAGGTTCTGGGCCTGCCTTGCAGTTACCTAACATGCAACTTTAACAACTGATTCCTCTACTCTAACTTCCTTGTTTTAATATGAGGACAATAAGTGGAGTCCAGTGAAGAACCCCCCCAGGTCAGCATCTCCAGGTGTGGATGAGAAGCCAGGGCAGAGGGCAGGGGCAGAGCCCGTGCTGGGGTCCCATGGGTTTACGGGATGCAGCCTGTTTTAGGAAGGCCTTTCAGATGCTCATGGGCCTTCCCTGCTGGCTAAAGTCAGGCTGTTCTCTGAGCAAACTTTAGGGCAATGCTTCTAACTAGAGCCACGTAAAGCATCATGAGAAGGAGCATTCTGTCCATCCGGCTCCTGGCGTGATAATTCCCCTGTGTAATGCATCTGCCTGATGATAAGTGTTCCTATTAGTGACTCTCTGAAGATCCAGTTTGATCAAAGTTGCCCTGAATTTTTGTGATTGTATTTCTACTAATAGTTGGGGAAGAAAAGAGAGGTTCAAATTCTACCAGGTGTCATAGATATCACCGAGGTTATAACTGAGTGTGTGTGTGTGTGTGTGTGTGTGTGTGTGTGTGTGTGTGTGTATGTATATTTTCTGGAGTAAATTTTCAAGTAAAAAGAAAAGAGTCTTGTGTTTGTGAGTGTATATGTCTGAGTGTGTGTGTGTGTGTATGTGTGTATGTGAATGTGTATTTTCTGGAGTAAATTTTCAAGTAAAAAGAAAAGAGTCCTGTGTGTGTTTGTGAGTGTATGTGTCTGAATGTGTGTGTTTGTGGGTGCATGTGTGTGCATGTGTCACAGAGAGAGAGAGACAAGAAAAGAGAGAGAAAAAGACATAAAATGAGCAAGCCTTGGTAGAGCCCCTCTCTCTGCCCTGGATTCAAACAAAAGATTTCCCGAAATCACTAGAAACCATTTGGAGTAAAGGAGAGGCCAGGCCGCTCTCTAAAGATGCCCCGTACTTGACGACTTGTCTCCGAATATACAAGTAGATAGATGGGATGTGTGGTTTAACATCTGACTGTGTGAGGCCATCCAAAGCAGTGCTGTCTGGTAGAACGTTCTGGGAGGACTGAAATGTCCCGTACGGTAACCACCAGCGAAATGTGGCTACTGAGCTCTTGAGATGTGGCTAGTATGACTGAAGAATTGAAGTGTTAAAAAATTTAATTTATGTTAACTGAAGTTTAAATCTAAATGGCCACAAGGATCTAGCGACTACCGTATAAAACAGCACAAAGGAAAAGGGACACGTGTAGATACTGAAAGTGCTGCTAGTTGAGGCCTCCTTGCCCTTATCCAGCCAGGCGACCTTGCAGTTTCCGTCTCCCCTCTGTTTTCTCAGGTGGGCTGTAAGAGGACATCTAGTCTGAAACCCATTCAATTGCAGAAGCCTAAAAGTAGAGTAGAAGACTGAAGACTGGAGAAGAAAAATTTGATAAATGTTTGTTGCATCTCTTCTTTTCTTTTCTTTTGTTTTCTTTCTTTTTTTTTTTTTTTTTTTTTTTGAGATGGAGTCTCGCTCTGTCACCCAGGCTGAAGTTCAGTGGTGCAATCTCAGCTCACTGCAAGCTCTGCCTCCTGGGTTCAAGCTATAGTCCCGCCTCAGCCTCCCTGTAATCCCTCCCAAGTAGCTGGGATTACAGGCGTGCATCAGCATGCTCAACTAATTTTTGTATTTTTAGTAGAGATGGGGTTTCACCATGTTGGCCAGGCTGGTCTCGAACTCCTGTCCTCAGGTGATCCACCCACCTTGGCCTCCCAAAGTGCTGAGATTACAGGCGTGAGCCACCGTGCCTGGCCCGAGACTGGGTAATTTATAAAGAAAAAGAGGTTTAATGGACTTACAGTTCCATGTGGCCGAGGAGGCCTCACAGTCATGGCAGAAGGCAAAAGGCACATCTTCCACGGTGGCAGACGAGAGAATGAGAGCCAAGTGAGAAGGAAAACCCCTCATAAAACCATCAGATCTCCTGAGACTTATTCACGACCGTGAGAACAATATTGAGGAAACTGCCCCCGTGATTCAATTATCTCCCACTAGGTCCTTCCCACAACATGTGGGAATTATGGGAGCTACAATTCAAGATGAGATTTGATTGGGGACACAGTGAAACCATATCACCACCTGTCTGCCTCCCAAAAAGGATCCACTTTCTGGCCTTTGGTTATCCACATGCTGTCCCCCCAGCCTGGAACACTTCTTACTATTTCCATCCCTCTCTTTAATGCTCCAACACCTGTCCTCCCATAGCAGTGTAGCAGCCACACCTGCTGTCACTTTCCTGGGGCCCTAGGAGGTGGTGGAGCACAGTGGTTCAGAGCACAGGCTCTGCAGTGTAAGCCCATTACTATCATTTACCTTCGCCAGTCCAGTGGTTTTTCCTTTGTGCTCTGGAGGTACACTGCTGTGACCTTTTAATAACTCCTCCAAATTACGTTGTAGTAACCTGTTTTCTGTCTCCTCCACTAACCCAGGTATTATTAGACTGAAAATCATGAAATCAACTTAGAGGGTTGTGATTAGCATTTTAAAAATGAGTAAAATAGAATGGAAGATACCAGAATTCATTTTATGGCTCTTTTATTGTTTTGTGAAATCAAAATTGTTTTATTTTACACACATAAATACATATAAATATATTTGCGTGTGTGCGTGAGTCATAGTGTAAAATTATTTATTATTGTGAATTGGGATTCTAAAAGACTTTCAAACGCATTGCATTAGGCTAAAATTTCTGGAACATCGGGACAGAGGCATATTCACGGCTTGTATCTCTAGCACGATAATGGTGGAAGCACGAACACAATGTGTGCACCACTGACCTAAGTAAATTCATGTTGAGGTGGGCAGGGTGAGGGAGGCAGGATGAAGGCCAGGGGAAGGCAGGCAGCCTGCCAGCAGGGGTCACAGGACCGGGAGCTTTGCCAGTGAGCCCAGCCCAGGCAAGCACTATTTCCAGAGGCTTCAGGACTAACGGTGAAGATCATGTTGGTGTTGACTGAGGGGCCAGTGGAAACACATGGGCTGAGCAGTGTTCAAAGTGAGTGCTGAGGGTGAAGTCAAAGTTAGCATCAAGCTAGATTGGGGGCTCAGAGATTCACGTTCGCCTCAACGAAAACAAAGCCATGATTTGAGTGTCAGCACTCAGGTTCTGCCTCGTCACTTCTGACCATACCTTGTCCTAGAGGTACCTACCTGGTGGCTTCTCTCCATATGACCCTCTCTCCTATTCCTTTTCTCTCTTCGGTACCCTCATTTGTAGACTCCTTCTCAGTGCCTCTCTCTTGTCAAGCCAATTCTGAGTTAGGCCCCAAGGTGGGAAAAAGTCTTCAGTTCTTTTCTGAATCCCATTATTTGTCAGTTACAGGACCCATTTCCTAAAGCCCAGGGTCACGTTTCCCCAGGTCAGTCTGAGTCCTGCTTCTGTCTTAGTGTGCTAGCCCTGTGCCAATCCCTCCCTCCCCATCTTCCGTTGGCCAAGGGAGGTCTTTCACTAGAATCTCAAAGTATGGTAGGCAAGCAGGGGGAGAGTTCAGCCCCAGAAGCTGGCAGACAGACATCCTTTCCAGGGTGGCGGAGCACAGCCACACATTCCCACCTCTACCAAGAGAATTCTCTGCACAACAGAATGTTGTGAACTTTTCGTATGCATCGTTCCTTTGCTACTCATATCGTTATACAATTTACACATAGATGGCCATGGCTGGTGATTCCAAGAAAGGGGCTTTTTACAGCAAGCATGTTTATACTCAGGATTTGTTCTTTTGATGCAGCACTTATTTAGAAGGGAATCCCAGGTGTTGGCTTTTAGGTGAATGAACTGCCTGACGCTGGTCAAGAATGCTAACATGTGGGCTCTTCCTGGGACAATGGCTGAGCTGACTCTGGTGATAAGGCTGTAAACAAGCAGCCACTTCTCTGGTAGTGAATGCAGAAAAAATGAAATAAAGACCAAGCTGAAGTTCCTGAAATCTTTTCAAGATATCACTTTTTTTTTTTTTTTTTCTTTTTCTTGAGACAAAGTCTTGCTCTGTCGCCCAGGCTGGAGTGCAATGGCGCAATTTCGGCTCTCTGCAACCTCCATCTCCCAGGTTCAAGTGACTCTCCTGCCTCAGCCTCCCAAGCAGCTGGGATTACAGGCACCCGCCACCGTGCCCGACTAATTTTTGTATTTTTAGTAAAGGCGGGGTTTCACCATGTTGACTAGGCTGGTCTCGAACTCCTGACCTCAGGTGATCTACCCGCCTTGGCCTCCCAAAGTGCTGGGATTACAGGGATAAGCCAATGCGCCTGGCCAATATCACCATCCTTTTTAAGCTCCTACTCTGCATGGGAGCTATGATATACATGATGCAAATGACAGGCAATCCTCACGTCGTCAGCATTGGGACTTGGTATGTTTGCTGCTCTTTTGGATGTGGGTTTGTCTGTCTTCTGCATCCGCAAAGGAAAAGCTAGGAACTAATATTTCCTGGGTACCTGCTATGTTCCAAGTGTTGTAGTTAGTTGGCAAGTAACATAACTCGATTCCCTTGCTTCTCCTCTTTCTTCATGCAGTCAACTTTTCAAGTCCTTTCCTGTCCTCCAGGCTGTAATAGACAACGATGCCTATGAATCAGATGCAGAAACATAATGTAAAGCACAGCAGACCAGTCCTAGATAAGTGGAAGTTAAATATTTGCTTAAAGGACTCTTTCTCTTCTAATTGCTGATCACAATGGATCTCAAACTTTTTTAAAGTATAGCACACTTTTTGTCAATAAATAAATAATGAAATTAAAATTTTAGCAAAGCAGAGATGCTATTCTGGTCAAAGGGGTTTCTGAGTGCAGCCTGGATCCCCAACCCCCATGACCTCCAGGAACATTCTCACGGGTCCTGAGAGATTTTGGGATCTTCTGTGCATCAAAAAAAAAAAAAAACAATTAGTAGCAGCCACCTCTACCAAGGGAATTCTCTGCATAACAGAATGTTACTAATTTTTCATATGTATCATCATTTTGACACTCATATTATTATAAGACTTATTATTGTTATTATTAGTTTCAGTATTAATATCAGCATTATCATCCCCCTTCTGCAGAGGAGCACATAAAGGCTGAAAAAGTTTAAACATCTTCCATAGGTAGTAGAGCCTGAATTTAACTCTAATGAGTTTGACTCTGAAGCCAACATTCTTAACCATCATTTATCCATTCATTCAACAAATATTTACTGGGTACTGTCTATAGGTTGAGCATGCTCTGTGTAGACAAAACAAGCAAAAATTTCTCCCGTTGTGGAGCTGACAGCTAAGTTTGAGAAAGTGAATGGGTAGGATATAGACCATACATCAAACAAGTAAGTAAGAAATAGTATGTTAAGGCGGGTGCAGTGGCTCATGCCTGTAATTCCAGCACTTTGGGAGGCTGAGGCGGGTGGATCACCTGAGGTTGGGAGTTCGAGACCAGCCTGGCTAACATGGTGGAACCCCGTCTTTACTAAAAATACAAAAATTAGCTGGGTGTGGTGGTGTGCGCCTGTAATCACAGCTACTCGGGTGGCTGGGCTGGGAGAATTACTTGAATTCTGGAGGTGGAGTTTGCGGTGAGCCGAGATTGTACCATTGCACTCCAGCCTGGGCCACAGAGTGAGACTCCATCTCAAAAAGAAAAGAAACAAAAAGAAAAGAAAAAGTATGTTAGATAGTGATAAGTGTTCTGAAGGACAATAAGGTAGAAAAGGATAATAGAATAGATTGGGTAGGTTTAAAAATATAAATAGAGGCATCAGAGGCCTCATTAAGAAGGTGAGTAGTATGTCATTTTAGCTAACTTTGAAAAGTGAAACAACCTTGGGTCAAATAAAGGAAGATACCCTTAAATCAAAACTTATTCAATACTACTAGGTAAATGGTAAAGTGGACACAGTCTTGAAAAGCCTTTCAGTGGGTCAAACTGACAGGCAATAGTTACATTAACCGTTAAATACGACTTAAGATGCATTGAAAAAATGTATTCACCATATCTGGCATCTTTGTCTAGAGAACAGAAATTCTTTGCTATGGGAGAAAAATCACCCCCAGACACGCGCTCAGGGTGTTTTGCAGAAGCTGTGGACGTCGGGCATTGCATTTGTCAGCAGCAGTCACCCAGGGTGTGCTCCTTTTCACGGTGACTGCTGGCTTTGATGAGGAAGGATTTCCTTGCTGATTTCATCTCAACGTTGGTGCATTCTGTTCCTTCACAGTTTGCTTGGCAGCTGTTCTATTGCAAATCCAGGCAAGATCTGATAAATTTAGCACTGATTAAAAACTGAATCCTTGAGCTATAAGACGGGTTAAGGTACAATTGCTTAGCACAACTGTTTTCTCTTCCTCTTAGGGAAATAGCTTACTAGGGAAGCCTGGTGCAAAACATACAATTTGATCTCAAACTTCTTAATTGCCCATTAACTTAGGCATTTGCTTGCTCTCTGAAAAAGTCTAGGCTTTTTGTGAGACCTAGTTGTTGTCTGCAAGTCACCTGTAATAAAACCACAGTAACAGACCACAAAGTCTTCAGCAAAAGAGAAGGAAGATCGAATTTGCACCTGACTGTTAGGCTGGCTGTGAAGTTACAGTTTTGTAAGCGACAAGGGTAGAAGCAATCAATTAGAAAGCCTCATGGACTTGATAACTGAATTATGACACAGAGCAGGCGTTGCATATGGGGCAAAACAGAGCTTCCCACACACTCCAGTTCAGCAAGCTCTTATTGAACAACTGCCATGTGCCAGGCTTTGGACAAGGTGCTGAGTTTGCAGTGATTCGTAGTGATGGTGGGGTAATTATAGGGTGACTTAGTCACCTATAATTCAAAGTCAAAACGTTGACTTCGGTGGATGGACAAGAATGCCACCTGTCCACCACTGGGATCATTTCTTTGAACTAGGATATTTTCTCCTGAAAGTCCTCATCTAATGCAAATGTATTGCCTGGAAAAGGGTAAGGCATTAACCATTATGTGTGTTGGCAGAGCTTAGACTTCCCACGGAATGGGCAATTCACTTATTTAGAGAATACTTATTGAGTGCCTACTATGGGGCAGGCACTGTTTGAGTGAAGCAGACATTAAATTCCTGGCCTCAAAATTTACAAATTTGATGAAAAGAGAGAGAAGAACCGATGAACACATACTTAATATTTATTTATTTTTGGAGTCAGGGTCTTGCTCCATTGCCCAGGCTGGAGTGCAGTGGGTGGAGTAATTGTGACTTACTGCAGCCTCCAACTCCTGGGCTCAAGCAGTCCTCCCACCTCAGACTCCCAATTAGCTAGAACTACAGGTATGGATCACCATACCTGTTTAATTTCTTAATCTTTTTGGAGAAATAGGGTCTGTCTCTGTTGCCCAGGCTGGTCTCAAACTCCTGGGCTAAAGCGATCCTCCCGCCTCAGCCTCCCAAAGTGCTGGGATTATAGGCATGAGCCACCACACCCAGCCAAATATATATTTAGATGGTGTGTCAGATAGTGAAAAATATAGCTGGGTAAAGGAATAGGGAGAGAGGTGAGGCTGGGGCATGACTACTTCTACATTGGGTTTTCAGGAAAGAGCTCTTTAAGAAAGTAGCATTTGGCCGGGCGCGGTGGCTCAAGCCTGTAATCCCAGCACTCTGGGAGGCCGAGACGGGAGGATCACGAGGTCACAAGATCGAGACCATCCTGGCTAACATGGTGAAACCCCGTCTCTACTAAAGAATACAAAAGACTAGCCGGGCGAGGCGGCGGGCACCTGTAGTCCCAGCTACGTGGGAGGCTGAGGCAGGAGAATGGCGTAAACCCGGGAGGCGGAGCTTACAGTGAGCTGAGATCCGGCCACTGCACTCCAGCCTGGGCGACAGAACGAGACTCCGTCTCAAAAAAAAAAAAAAAAAAAAAGAAAGTAGCATTTGGACAGACTGAAAGGAAGTGAGGGAGAGAGTCAAGCATCTGAGCAGAAGGGCCAGGGAGTGCCAAGGCTGGGAGGAGGAGGGGCTCTTGATGTGACCCAGGAATATGTTAGGGAGTCCAGTGTGGCTGCAGCAGAGAGGTCCAGGGAGTCATAGCAACAGAGGAAGTTTGAGAGGTAGCGTAGGGGAGATCACGTAGGAAAATATACCAGTAGATATGGACGGGAGGGTAGACCCTGGTGCAACTAGCCCGTGGGCACTAGATAGAAGACATGAGAGAGGTGGGCAAATGAAAAGGAAAAGCAAAACTGGAAGAGAGAAATCACAGTGTCCAAGAAGCACTGTATCCTCTCTCAGACTTTTCTGTTGAGGACTGGTCCCTTGCTGTGCATCATGATTTCCCTTCATGTCATACACTCAACCTTGCCCATGGATTGACTCACAGCTGGCTCCAAATCCATCTGCTTTTGCTAATGTTTTCCTCGCCTCCTTCTCCTGGGCCAGCTTCTTGGAAAACCAACTAAACCAGACCGAGAGTCAGAAGACGTGGTTTCTAGCCCCATCTCTGCCACTGGCAGACATGTGGGTTGGGGCATGTCCTCATTTTGTGAGTGAGGGATCTCAGGACCCGAGGGAGGAAGTTCAGCCTCAGCTTCCTAGAATGCATAAGCACCTGGTCCCAACACAGTTTTGACTCTATTCATACTTTTAGTCTTACTCTAGTTCTCTGTATTGATGCGCATGCTCTTACTCTAGTTCTCTGTATTGATGCGCATGCTCTTTGACGTTCTAGTCAAGTAAATGCCCAGTAGAGGCTTCAGTGAAAATGTAAAGAGTCACAGTTTGTGGATGAGGCACTTGGTTTCACTAGAAACACATGCCCTCAAATCCATGATTTCCTGTTTTAGCTCTCTACAAATCACCTGAGAACTTGCCTAAATGCAGACTTCTAGAAAACATCCACAGATTTTGGATTCAATAAGTTTGGGGTGAGGCACAGGATGCTATCATTTTAATAAGGGCCCCAGAAAATCCTGAGTCAGATGGAGATGGGCCATTGTTTGAGAAACGCTGAGATGCATGGCAGTAATCACTGTAATGTTATAATTGTGATTATTGTAATGTTGTGGTGGTGTACGTGGTGGTGGCAGTGGTGATAATGTTAGTGCTTACAGATAGTAGAAGTGAAGGTGGTCATAGCAGTGGTGATGTCAGTTGTAGTAGTGGTGATGGCAATAGTGGCTGCATTGGTATTGATGGCTCTGGTGATAGTAGGAATGATGGTGTTGGTTGCAGACAGTAGTGGTGATGGTGATAGTGGCTGCATTGGTATTGATGGTTCTGGTGGTAGTAGGAATGATGGTATTTTGGTTGCAGACAGTAGTGGTGATGGTGATAGTGGCTGCATTGGTATTGATGGTTCTGGTGGTAGTAGGAATGATGGTATTGGTTGCAGATAGTAAAAGCAGTAATAGTAGTGTTGGTGATAGCAGTGGTGATGGTGGCTGTGGTTGCAGAGATGGCAATGATCTTTTTCAGGTGCAATGGCATCGTTGCTATTGCTTAGTTTCCCTGGAGATTCATTAGACCTGATGAGAAAGAGTGCACAACATCCAGTGTAGCTCAGCTTCTGTTTCTCCAGGTACCTGGACCTCTAATGGCGTCACCTTTTCCTGAAAAACAACTATCTAGAGCTGATATTATAAGCTGACTGCCGGGGTTGTTCTTCCAAATGACTACTGGCATTATTCCTTATCTCCAGCTAAATAGCTCATGTTTACTGAGTGCTTATTATGTGCTAAGCATTCTACTTGAATTTTCTCATTAAGTACTTAACATGGCCTTATAAACTAGATGCTATTATTATACCTGATTGAAAGGTGGGGAAACTGAGGGTTAGGAGATTTAAATGATAGCCAGGAAGTGGTCGAGTCATACTTAAGCAAAGCAAACTTTTGATGAATTCTGGAGTTAGGTTGTCTGGGCTATTCAATTAGTTTCTATGTGTCTGGCACATGGCAGAAACGTATTAAATGCTTGAATGAATAAATAAAGCAAGATGACAGTTTAAGAATGAACCAGGTAATTCGAAGTACTGAATCCATGTTAAATTTATTTTAGTCTACACGGCAGTGAAGTAACATTAAAATCTGAGCATTTACCAGGGATGGCAAGTATTCCATCGTCTAGCCCGCTACCCGGCGCACAGTTAATGCCCTGTGTAAATGCTTAGCACAGCAGTCAAACAATGAAATGTTTTTCTCATAGAGTTTGGTGAATAACTCATGACAGTGTACTCACAGAGGATTCAAAGAGTATTTGACTTGTATGCATTGTTTTAAATAGTTGGAACCTGATAATGCAGTTTTATAAAACACAGTGAAAGGGCTTGTCCTAAAGGGCATGTCAGGATATGTGTGAGAAAGGATGAATTTGTCCCATGAAGACAACCTTGCATTAGCTGTAGCAGAATGAGCCATTGCCTACCTGGGCTGGGGAAGGCGGCACCTCAGTATCTCCCTCACCTTCTCCCTGGCACTTTAGATCCCTCTGTGAAGAGGTCAGTTGTAATTCTCAGTAAGATTGAAGGTTTCAAAACCAACTGACCCCTGGGGAGGAATGGATTTGGCTTAAGTTTGCTCTGAAAGGAAGGTGGCTGGGATCTGTCTCTCCTGAGAGCATACCGGGATTGGTGAGGGTGAATGGAGGACGGGCGGGGAGGTGTCTAAAAGAACATTGTAGGGATAAAGGGCTGCTGTGGTTTCACCAACTTTGAGTGCTTGCATAGGTTCTTCCTGGGTTCTGACATCTTTCCCCCCCCACCCCTCATAGTTTTGACTACTCCTCCCTCTCCCTATTAAATGCCATTTTTGCTCCAAGAGAAGTGTAAATCTGTTCAGGATTGAACAGCGTCCTGTCTTGTCTTTGGGAAGACAGGACCCGTGTGGCTTCCACTACCCTATACCTGATGAATGGACGAGCCCATAGACTGAGGACTCTACCCCTGGCTGTGTGAGACTCTCAAATTCATGCCCTCTGGTCTTACAGCAGTTAAGACTGCCCAGGTTCTCAGCTTTCTCTATGCATTTCTTTGTAACTTCCCCTTTGAGTCCAGAAGCTCCTTTAGCTGGAAATTTCAAAAGCAAGCAAAAATAAAACTTTTCTGCAGGAACAGGGGCCTCAGAGAAAAGCAATTACAGTCTTCGGTTATGAAAGAGCACCCTTAAGAGAATTATGTTTAAATATTCCAGCCCGTGTCCCTCTGCCTTACAAGAATGTTTTCTCATCAATAGCAGAAGAATGAGAGAGGCCTGAGCCAGCCTGAGAGGACTAGCTCTAGCTAAACTCCACGGTCTAGATAAATGAATGGTGCTATGTTTTCAGCTTTGATTTGGTCTGATAGAGCATTTTAAAGAAATGTTCCACTAACTCCAAAGCGTTTCGGTCTGCAAGCCGTTTAAGAAAATGTAAGCTGAACTTAATACATAGTCATCATTTTTATCCAGGGTGATATTCTTGAGAGCCTTCACAGTGCTAACAGTTTGCCAGTCACACAATAAATTTCCCAAGGACCTGGCAGGGATGTGCAGTTACAGAACTCAGCAGGGAACTTTGTACATTGTTGCCAATTCTCAGTGTGGGTTAAAAGAGAAGCCCTAATTGGAAAGGGTGATGTCATGTTAGTGGATAGCTTGAGATGGCTACTTTGCTTTTTTGTGGGAGAAGTAACAGTAATGAACTTGACTTGCCTCATTATCTCACAGATGAGTGTTGACACCAGTGCAAATGTCATTTTCTACCAATATGTGTTAATTCCGGCCCTATTTCAGCTCTCTGTAGGGTGAGAGGGTAAAAGTGTGAACAAAGCAAAGTCCCTTCCTTTAGGGCCATCATTTGTTAGTAGGAAAGACAGAAATATAAGCAAATAATTACAATAGTTTAAATGCAATACTAGAGCCATGATATGGATGTTAGCTGGTCCTCTGTGACCATTGGTGAACGAGGGAAGATTGACTTAACCATTTCTCTCTTCTCCAGTTTCATCCACATGGATCCCCAAAGTCTTCCTCTACTCTACTTCCGCTTCAGAGTCTCAAATTCTCCTGATTTCACATCAAGGAGTCCCACCACAGTCTTTGTGGCTTGGGAGCCAGTGGACACCTACGCCTTCAGGAATTCTGCTCCTATTAAGATAAGTTTTTCACTTGAATTCTAAAGTAGATACCAGGAAAGGAAAGAATGTGATTCACTCCTCTTGCAGATCATGAAAGACTTCACACAGAATAATGATTGATCCGGATCTTGAAGACTCAGTAAGAGCTTTGTAAATGTCAAATGCTGTGCCTGAGAAGCACACCATACCATCCTCCGCAGAAGTGGCAATGCTTTACCACCCTTCTCTCAGATGGGTTGTTAAGACCGGCAGTCATTAATACTCTGGTTCTCAGCCACAGATGAATTTACCTTTCTCTAAGCACCCTGTTACTCTGTAACTTGACAACAAACATTCCTTGAGTACTACTGTAATAATGGAGATGTCATGGAGGGGTGTGTGTGTGTGTGTGGGCATGCATGTGTGTAAAGTAAGATGACAGAGTCTGTATTATATTAATCAAGATTCTGTATTTTAAGGGACAGATCAGGTGAAAGTAAATTAGTGTGAGTGCTCTACTATCCAGTAGAATGTAGTCCAACAAAATTGGTCATGTTTTCTTTATTACAACACACAAAGAGAGGAAGAGTTTCAGTAAAAGTCTTGCAGTACCCCTAAGTGTTAGGCTAACGCAGCCCTAAAATCCCAGCTGGGCATAAATAAGACAAGAACCTGCAGTGGTCACATCGCCAATGGCAAATCAGAGGGCCCTGGCTCACATGTTAAAAACACAATTTCCACCAATCACTTCCTAATCTACACTTAGGCAGTTCGTGAACAGAAAGGAGTTGGGCATGTTTCTCTTTTCCTCTTCTCTCAGTGGTTTTAGAGGTGAAGATAATGAGGGCTGAGAGAGGGAGGCCATATGCAGGGCACTGTATTGGATATCTGTCTGCTTTAAAGGTTTCTAACCCATGAGCTACACTCCATCTTCTACTCTGAGCAGATCTCTCAGAGGCACACAGTGGGAACTCTATGCTGATGACCCTGTCCATGCCCAAAGTACCCAGTAGGACCATTAACTTCATTGATCCCTCTTATGATAATCAAAGGAGGTCATGGGGAGGAAGGGGTCAGGAGAGAGACATTACAAAGCTCTGTTTCTGAGTGGTGCACTGTCTGTTTCTTTCCTCCAGAGAGTGGTAAGCAGAGACATGATCACTGCTCGAGTTAACAGTATGTACTGAGCTCCCAACTGAGAGGTCAAGAGCTCTGGTGTAGGAGTCCCACAGACTGGGTTTGAATCCCAGCTCTTCCGCAGCTTACCAGGCATGGGGCGCAGGTGAGATGCCCAGCCCGTGCCTCTGTTTTTCATCTGAGAAATTATAAACCTACCTCAAAGCAATACTCTAAAGAACAAGAAAGTTAACGTACTGCAAGCCCACAATGTGGTAAACACGCAGCAGTCAATAGCAGTAGTGTGACCCTTTAAGCGACATGAAATGATCAATGAATATTTTTTCCAAAAAGATCATATTCAAAGCAGCAAATTAATTCTTTTATCTTAGAAAACAAGATATTTAGCTCACCTATTTTGAATTTTAGTGGTTCTAATGGGAAAAGTCAGATTATAAAACTTTATTGAAAAACTAAATGCAAAAATATTGGCCAGGTGCAGTGGTTCACACCTGTAATCCCAGCGCTTTGGGAGGCCAAGGTGGGCAGATCACCTGAGGTCAGGAGTTTGAGACCAGCCTGCCAAACATGGTAAAACCCCATCTGTACCCAAAATACAAAAATTAGCCAGGCATGGTGGCACGTGCTTGTAATCCCAGCTACTCAGGAGGCTGAGGCAGGAGAGTCACTTGAGCCCAGGAGGTGGAGCTTGCAGTGAGCCGAGATCATGCCACTGCACTCAAGCCTGGGCAACAGAGCAAGACTCCATCTCAAAAATAATAAATGGGATAATATTTAGACATTTTGTACAATTTACTATGGAGAGAAGCTAAAATGGAAGAAAAATGTTAAAGCCGATGAGAGTGTGAGCAAAGAAAGGGAAGAGATTTTAGTAAGGCAGCAAGAAGGTGGAAAGGACAGGGGAAAAGAAGAAAAGAGAGATGCATTACGGCTTGAAGGGCGTGTTAGCGAGAGGGCTTGCTTCTGAATATCAGGGCTCATTCTTTCTGCCTTTTCAAATGTTTATTAACTCATTAACCACTGTTCACAATACTTAGTTGCCTTTGAAATAATGATAGGGCATGAAAGTAGACAACCAGTTGATGAAAATGCAGAGCAAGAGATGAGGTTTAAACTGGAAAGAGAGAATAGGAAATCATAAACACAGAGGGGGAAGAAAAAATACCAAAGACAAATTCTTCTAAAGGAGAGAGGCAAAAAGGGCCAGGAAGTAACCTTTGGAGAAAGTGTGTAGTTGAGCACAGGGAAAAGACGGAGGAGGATGGGCTGAGCAGGGCAATGCGCAGAAAGATGAGGCAGAATAGAATTTTACGAAAGAGGAGGTGGCTGACAGTATCAAATATCATAAAGGTCAAATGGGATAAGGGCTATAAACATTCAAATCTGCCTTGAATAAGATTGACCTTTGGTGTGGTAATAGTGAGATGATCTTTCTGGAGAGCAGTTTGGTAACATGTTTTAGTGTCTTTAAAATGTTTACATCCTTTGACCCAGCATTTCTACTTCTAGGAACTTATCTCTAGAAAATAGTCAAAGATTTAATTTAGAAAAGTAAAACATGAGAGTTTTAAAATATTTAAATATTTTAAGAGCAAAATATAACAAACATCTTTAGTGAACAAGAGAAAATGAATTAAACAAACTGAATATCCATAGGGTCAAATACTGCATAATTCTGAAAATCATGTTTTAAGTAAACCTTTCAAAATGGAAATGTAACATTCACACAGAAAAGTGTTCAAATCCTAAGTGTGCTGTTCTATGAATTTCTACCAAGTGATCACACTCTGTAACCACCACCCAAATCAAGAAATAGAACAATTGTCAGCATCTCAGGAATTTCTTTGGTGAGCTCCCCCGATCATTACCCCTCCAAAGGTAATCATTATTTTGTCATCTATCATCATCATAGGCTAGTTTTAGCATATTTGGGAACTCTCTCTATATATATGGAATTGTCCAGTATATACTCTATGGTGTGTGTTCTTTTGTTCAAATAAACTGTGTTCATGAACTCTTTACATGCGGTAGCACGTAACAACAGCTTATTTTCATTGCTATATTTACCCCGTTATACAAGTATATCACAAAGTATTTATCTTTTTTATTGTTGATGAAATTTGGGCTGCCTCAAACGATCCTCCTGCCCTGCAAAGGACATGATCTTGTTTCTTTTTATGGCTGAATAATATTCCATGATGTATATGTACTATGTTTTCTTTATTCAGTTTATCACTGATGACATTTGGGTTGATTCCATGTCTTTGTTTTTGTGAATAATGCTGCAATAAACATAGGTGTGCATGTGTGCTTATAATAGAATGATTTATATTCCTTTGGGTATATACCCAGTAATGGGATTGCTGGGTCAAATGGTATTTCTGGTTCTAGATCCTTGAGGAATTGCCACACTGTCTTCCACAATGGTTGAACTAATTTACATTCCCATCAACAGTGTAAAAGCATTCCTATTTATTCACAACCTCTCCAGCATTTGTTGTTTCTTGACTTTTAGTAATCACCATTCTGAGTGGCATGAGATGGTGTCTTATTGTGGTTTTGATTTGCATTTCTCTAATAATCAGTAATGCTGAGCTTTTTTTCATATGTTTCTTGGCCACATGAATGTCTTCTTTTGAGAAGTGTCTGTTCATGTCCTTTGCCCACTTTTGAATGAGGTTTTTTTTTTTCTTGTACATTTAAGTTCCTTGTAGAGTCTGGATATNTGATTTATATTCCTTTGGGTATATACCCAGTAATGGGATTGCTGGGTCAAATGGTATTTCTGGTTCTAGATCCTTGAGGAATTGCCACACTGTCTTCCACAATGGTTGAACTAATTTACATTCCCATCAACAGTGTAAAAGCATTCCTATTTATTCACAACCTCTCCAGCATTTGTTGTTTCTTGACTTTTAGTAATCACCATTCTGAGTGGCATGAGATGGTGTCTTATTGTGGTTTTGATTTGCATTTCTCTAATAATCAGTAATGCTGAGCTTTTTTTCATATGTTTCTTGGCCACATGAATGTCTTCTTTTGAGAAGTGTCTGTTCATGTCCTTTGCCCACTTTTGAATGAGGTTTTTTTTTTTTCTTGTACATTTAAGTTCCTTGTAGAGTCTGGATATAAGCTCTTTGTCAGATGGATAGATTGCAAAATTTTCTCCCATTCTGTAGGTTGTCTGTTCACTCTGGTGATAGTTTCTTTTGTTGTGCAGAAGCTCTTTAGTTTAATTAGGTCCCATTTGTCAAATTTTGCTTTTGTTGCAATTGCTTTTGATGTGTTTGTTATGAAATCTTGGCCCGTGCTTATGTCCTGAATAGTATTGCCTAGATTTTCTTCTAGGGTTTTTATAGTTTTGGGTGTTACATTTAAATCTTTATTCCATCTTGAGTTAATTTTTATATAAGGTATAAGGAAGGGACTTATATCCAGTTTCTGGGACTAGCCAGTTCTCCCAGCACCATTTATTCAATAGGGAATCCTTTGCCCATTGCTGTTTTTGTAAGGTTTGTCGAAGATCAGATGGTTATAGATGCGAGAGATCTCTATTCTGTTCTATTGTGTCTGCTTTGGTACCAGTACCATGCTGTTTTGGTTGCTGTAGCCTTGTAGTATAGTTTGAAGTTGGGTAGTGTGATGCCTCCAGCTTTGCTCTTTTTGCTTAGGATTGTCTTGGCTATACAGGCCCTTTTTCAGTTCTATAAGCATTTTAAAGTAGATTTTTCTAATTCTATGAAGAATGTCAATGGTAGTTTGATGGGAATAGCATTGAATCTATAAATTACTTTGGGCAATATGGCCATTTTCCTATCTACAAGCATGGAAAGCTTTTCCATTGTTCGTGTTCTCTCTTAATTTCTTGAGCAGTGGTTAGTAGTCTTCCTTGAAGAGGTCCTTCACATCCCTTGTTAGCTGTATTCCTAGGTATTTTATTCTCTTTGTAGCAATTGTGAATGGGAGTTCATTCATGATTTGGCTCTCTGCTTGCCTATTGTAGGTGTATAAGAATGCTTGTGATTTTTGCACATTGATTTTGTGTCCTGAGACTTTGCTGAAGTTGCTTATCAGCTTAAGGAACTTTTGGGCTGGGATTTTCTAGACATAGGATCATGTCATCTGGAAACAGAGACAATTTGACTTTCTCTCTTCCTATTTAAACACCCTTTATTTCTTTCTCTTGCCTGATTGCCCTGGCCGGAACTCCTAATACTTTGCTGAATAGGAGTGATGAGAGAGGATATCCTTGTCTTGTGCTGGTTTTCAAGAGGAACGCTTCCAGCTTTTGTCCATTCAGTATAATACTGGGTCTGGGTTTGTCATATACAGCTCTTACTATTTTGAGATATATTCCTTCTATACTTTATTACTAGTTTATTGAGAGTTTTTAACATAAAAGGATGTTGAATTTTATCGAAGGCTAAAATACAGGATCACAACCCATTTTTATTTAGTTTTTTTTTGTCAGAAAATGTTTTAAGTGTACCTAAATTTATTAAGAATATTTTCTCTAAACACTAAATTTGAAGAAGGCAGTCTTTCTGTCAGTACCGTAAAGATATTACTCCATGCATGGAGCAATATCTTGATTTCTTCTTGATTCTATTTTTTAAAGAATCCAGTCTCAATATTATTGTTGTTGTTTATACAAATATGTTGTTTTTGTCTGGCTGATTCTAAATTTGCCTTTATTATTCAGTTTCAGTAGTGCTGCTATCAAGTACCTTGGTCTGGCTTCCTTTAGGCCACCACGCCCGGCCCCTTTCTTTTTTTCTTAACCCCTGAAGATTTTCATCTCCCTGCTTGGCCTGTATGCTGTGAAGTGCTTATGGATTCATAAATACCTTAAGGGGAAATATAGGGGAAATACTGATCTTACAGCAATGCATTTCCCTTCTCTCTGGGATACTGGCCCCTCAAGGCCTGCTTGCTTTGGTTGTTCTCCAATGCCTTCTTATAGATGTATTTCTGATATTTTATCCAGCCTCTATAATTACTGTTTGCCAAAGATTAATTTTATTACTACTCTATTACAGCCTGAAGAAGTTCCTAAAAAATAATGTTTTCAAAGTTTCATCATATAGAAATGTACTCCCAATGTACTATTAAATTTAAAAAATTACATTAAATAATGTAGTCACAATTTTGATTCCTAAACATATGAAACAAATTGTATAGAGATATATATAGTATAAAGTTGGAATTATACACATACAAACCTATGAAAGACATATACTATAGTGATTGATTCTAGGAAATGAGATTCTACTATTCCTTAATAGCTTTTACTATTTTCCAAATTTTCACAATGTTTTACTTTAGCATTATAAAAAAGGTCTTTTATTTTAAAAATCTTTTATTTATAATTAATAATGTGTCTTTAGTGTTTTCCGGCGCGCCCTTGGTGGCTTTCATAGCTCTGTAGTTCTCTCTATTGCACACTTTGGGTAGTGGTCTGATTGATCGGGTCAGATCACCGAGGTCAGTGTGATCGATTGTTTACACCATCTCTGGCTAATCATTGGTGATATTATTTTCCTCCGTCTTTTGCTACAAAAATATACAAAAAACTGAGTCCAGTGTCGCTTGTGTTGGCGGTCACCTGTCAGTTCCCCAGTCTATCTTCTGTGTGTGAGGCGGAGGCATAGGATGATATGTGTTGTGGAACCTCGGTTGATGGCTGGTAGCTTTGCAGTGAGTTGATTTTGATTGTCGCCACTGCACCTCCAGCCGGGCGACAGAGCCGAGACTAACCCCGTCTAAATAAAATAAAATAAAAAATAAAAATAAAAATATGTGCTTTAGTAAAGTCTATTTAATAGCTTAAGAGAAAGTTAAGTTGCTAGACATTTTTATTCTCAGAAGAAGGCCTAGGGCCAGAGAAGGTTTAGTTTGGATTGGGCTAAAGACAATTGGCTGACTCCTAAGGGAGAGGTCAGCTTTCAGTATCTTATGCCACTGGCACAGGCGCAGACTGTATGTGTAAGCAGTGTGGAAGGATAACAAGGATCATATTGGCCTTTTCAGCAAGTTTGGTGTGAGCTTTGGGAGTCAGATGAAATGGAACTTCCTTTAATTGGACTTTATTGAGCCATGCTGTTATCTTGGCTTCCCTTGTCTGGGGCACAGACCCTAGCATAATTTTCCTTCCTGTAAATATACTACCCCCTCAGGGATGGGTTGGCATATTTGAGGAAATAACTGTGATCTAATCTGTATATTTTTTTTTCTCTTTTCCAGGGAAAAGAAGGACCATTATCACAATATCTGAAGCATGAGAACTTTTTGGAATTGTCCAACATCTCAAAAGTATTCAATTCACAAAAATTATTCTCATTCTGAGGTATTGCCCTAGTAGAATCATGCCTCGTGGCTTGCTTGTTCTGGTGCTCTCTGCTCCCATTATTCTAAATTAAATTGGTACTAGTATTATGGAATTACTCCATGGCTTCTCCGCCACTGACTTTAATTTATCGTCGTTGGCAAATATAGCACAGCATGAAATAGTGATTAAGTGCCCAGGCCCTGGGACAAACAGTTTAGGTTCAAACCCCAGCGCATGTGTTTATTCATTAAAAAGTTTTTTTTTTTTTAGTTTTTGTGATGAGTTGCATTCAGCTTTTGAAGAAGTATGACTTGTTAGTGGTATTATCTTAGACAATTAACTCAATCTTTATCTGGCTTAGTTAGAACAATATCAAGAGAAATTTAAATTTGACTCACGATTTATAGTTTATAATTTCATATATCTTACATCATTTGATCCTTGGAAGGTAGTTAAGTTGTCAGGACAGGTCTTATTATATCGATTGTTTCATAAAGAAGAAGGTGTTTATTTAGAACTTTTAATGATATTGAATTCTCCCTACTAGTTTTACAGACAATAAAACTGGATTTAAGTAACATTTTCGTAGTCATAAAGTTAATAGTACTGATGGAAGTAAATCCAGATATTAATTGATTTCAGATAAAACATACTCCTATGCTATTTTTTAAGCATCACAAATAGAAAGACGTTAAAACAGAAATAATCAAGTTCATTTTTATTTTGATTTTGAATTTGAATAGTCAAATTTCCTATAACCGGATTTGAATGTAGAGGAAAAAAGTGTCTGGGAGGTCAAACATTTTAGCCTTTCCCCTTCACTCTTCCTGCCCTCATTTTATCTGAATCAGAAACTTGGGTCCCTAGTTCAGTGTAATTCTTACCATATGGCTCAGTTTATAGGAATACTTCATCTGAAGACTTCAGAAGTAGATTTTATTGTGCATATTTGGGTTTTGCAACATGATGGTACAGGATACATGTAGATGTAAAATGATTGCTATAGTGAAGAAGATTAACATTTTTGTCTCACATAGTTACTTTTTTTGTGGCAAGAGCAGCTAAGATCTACTTATTTCATAAAAATCCCTAATATACCCGGGCGCAGTGGCTCATGCCTGTAATCCCAGCACTTTGGGAGGCTGAGGTGGGTGGATCACAGGGTCAGTAGTTGAAGACCAGCCTCATCAAGATGGTGAAACCCCATCTCTACTAAAAATACAAAAAATTAGCCAGGCGCGGTGGCAGGCACCTGTAATCCCAGCTACTCAGGAGGCTGAGTCAGGAGAATCGCTTGAACCTGGGGGGCAGAGGTTGCAGTGAGCTGAGATGGCGCCACTGCTCTCCACCTTGGGGGACAGAGTGAGACTCCATCTCAAAAAAAAAAAAAAAAAAAAACTCCTAATAAAATAAAATTGTATTAACTTTAGTCCTCATGTTGTATGTCAGTTCTCTAGACTTGTTCATCCTACACACCTGCTACCTTGCATACTTTGACCTCCATCTTTCTATTCCCCCCCCATTGTAACCATGGTTTCATTCTCTATTTCTGTATATTTAACCTTTTAAGAAAAGATTCTAAATATATGTGAGATCATGCAACTTTTCCTATCTGTGTCTAGCTTGTATCACTTAGCATGATGTCCTCTGTGCCCAAAATGTGGTGGCAAATGTCAGCATCTCCCTTTTTAAAGGCTGAGTCATATTCCATTGTGTATATATACCACCTTTCCTTTATCCCTTTGTTCATTAAAAGATACTTAGGTTGTTTACATATCTTGGCTATTGTGAGCAATGCTGCAGTAAACCTGAGAGTTCAGATATCTTTAGGAGATGGTGATTTCCTCTCCCTTGGGTGCATATCCAGAAAAGGGATTACTGGGTCATATGGTAGTTCTGTTTCTAATTTCTGTAGGAACCTCCATAATGTCTTTCATAATGGCTATACCAGTCTACATTCCCACCAAGAGTATACAAGGCTTCCCTTTCCTCCACAACCTCATCAACATTTGTTAACCTCTTATCTTTTCGATCCTAGCCATCGAATAGCCTCTCATTCAATAGGGTGTGAGGTGGCTGCAGACTGTTATTGACTATGGTAAGCAATCTACTTAGTTTTGACAATAACCCTAAGGAGAAGTAAGAATGAGAAGAACGCCAAGTCCCTTCCAAAACAACTCAACTGTAAGTTACCTCATTTTGACCAATTTAAAATTGAGCTAAGTGTCATGTTCTGAATAGATCTCTTCACTTTGCTTTCCAGATGTCCATTATTATGGATGCCTGTAATTTAAGGAATTTGTATGTATCTGGGCATTATTGATAGAATCCAGGTAAGATTATGCTGTTTTCACAGAAGCAAATGTTAGAACAGTAAATTTGAAGTTAAATTTTAGGTTGGCAAATTCGTATGAGGAGATCTCTCATACAGTCATGTTATCTTTGAGGGGATCTTACAGCTTAAGGTTCGTTTCCGCCCAGAATTTATTCATTTCCTTTCTGACCTGCAATGCAAGGTGCATAAGTAAGAGGTATATGCTTAATTAGATGACTGTTTTCACAAAGGACTGTGAGGGGAAATGTCAACAGATAAATTAACTTTAAATATTGGATGAGGCATAAAATTGCTCATTTAAAAGAAGAGTTTTAAGTAATGTTTGCTAAATAAACACTGATCTTTCGGGTCACATGACTTCTAACACTGTTTTATTTCTGAATTCAAATGGTTAAAGATCAAAGTGGAAAATGAGGAAAAAGAGCTTTTGAATGAAATTTGAGAGAAAATGGGAAATCAAGGAGTTGATAGATTGTTCTGAGGGTAGGAAACCAGTCACGATTAGATGCTTAAGATCTACAGACTGGGAGCTTGTCAATAGTGTTTTAAAGGAAGACAGAGAAGTTCATAGGAAGAGCATTCATTTATACACGTGAAATCCAGGGGAAGCCTATTCTTTTCCTTAGGTGTGCATGTAGATGTAAATGTACATGCACAGTGAGTATGTAATATGCATCAGAATTAACATTCATTCAGTTCTCGCTATGCCTCAGGCTCTGTTAACACCTATGTATGTGTTTTCCTATTTAGTTCCCATGACTGCCGTGTGGTATGGCGACTTTTGTTATCTTCATTTTACAGTACACTTAAGCAGTTAAGAAATAAGGTCAATGTCACACAGCTAGAAAGTGGCAACATTTGGATTGTGTATGTGTGTGTGCGCGAACATGTTTCCAAAAATTTGGCCTCTTAAATCCTTAACATCATATAAAATTGGGAGAATTCACCTGGGATGTTCTCAAAGAGAGTGAGATATGGGCTCAAGAAAAATAAGGATCCAGTGCAAGTAAAATGACAAGGAGCAGCTGATGGTATCAGGAAGGTTTCTCATGTCAATGTCTAAGCAGAGGGTTAACGTGGTCACAGGAGGAAAGAGACAAAAAAGAAAGGTGCAAATGTTTGAATGTCTACACTCTTTTTAAAATTAAAATCAGGTTAATCAAAATAATTTATTCATATTTTAGGTTATTTCTATTTATAATGCTAAAAGAGAGCATAAATGTGTATATTATCAGAAAGCAATTAAGATCTAAATCTCATATATACCTTAGAGAGATTTCAGGGCCCCTCTCCGGGATTTTCCACTTATCTCCAGAAATAATCACAAAAGTCTCAAAACAAATCTAAAGACCAAAAAGAAAATACACATTTACCATATAGCAAATGTGATAAAGTAGAAAAAATCCTGTATTTGGAGTCTGGACCTGATTCGCCATTTATAGTGTGTGACTGGAACATTCTTCTGAACTTCTTGCTAACTGGAACCTCCAATAACACCATTTTGTCTATGGTTTTCTCCACTGGAGGCTGTTTTTATTTTAATACCTTAAACATTTTTCTAAGTTTTAGTCCTCCCATGATGGTTAATATTCAGTGTCAACTCGATTGGATTGAAGGATGCAAAGTGTTATTGCTGGGTGCGTCTGTGAGGGTGTTGCCAAAGGAGAGTAACATTTGAGTCAGTGGACTGGGAGAGGTAGACCCACCCTCAGTCTGCTGCTAGTCTAATTAGCTGCCAGTGCACCTAGAATAAAGCAGGCAGAGGAATGCGGAAGGACTAGACTGGCTGAGTCTTCCGGCCTCCATCTTTCTCCTGTGCTGGATGCTTCCTGCCCTCAAACATCAGCCTCCAAATTCTTCAGCTTTTGGACTCTTGGGCTTACCCCAGTGCTTTGCCAGGGGCTCTGGGGCCTTCGTCCACAGACTGAAGGCTGCACTGTCAGCTTCCCTACTTTCGAGGCTTTGGGACTCCGACTGAGCCACTACTGGCTTCCTTGCTCCTCAGCTTGCAGATGGCTATCGTGAGACCTCACCTTGTGATCGTGTGAGTCCATTCTCCTTAATAAACTCCCTTTCATATATGCATCTATCCTGTTAGTCCTGTTCCTCTAGAGAACCCAGACTAATACACCTCCTTTCTCCAAAACCCTCAGTTTCCTTGTGACTCATGCAGCCTCTTGTTCAGATCATCTTCTGGCTTCCTGATCATTCCTTTTCATCTGAAGAGAATGACTTGAGCTCTTGGCTCACAGTGACCCACTCCATCCCTATGTCTGCTGTCAGTCCTGGTGAATTTGACACCCACAAAGGGTGACCCCAGTCTACCAGCCCCTTGATTTTCCCACCTCCATTTACTTTTTTCTCTTTTTTCTGCAACTCGGCACCTACTCCCTCGGACTGTGTCATCATTGCTAAGTGCACTAATTCTGTCCTAAGCGTCCCATTTTCTGAGCCTTCCCCCTCTTTGTCCAGCATAGTACTTTGTAATTCCTTCTGCAACAATTGTTTCACCCCACTGAGCTCATGCTTCCAATCACTTCTCCATTTTTCACCCGCCCATCTCTCCTTTTCTATACTTTCCCCTTTACTTCACTTACATTCTTCAGCCTCCTGAGTAGCTGGGATTACAGGCACCCACCACCACTCCTGGCTAATGTTTGTATTCTTAGTAGAAACGGGGTTTCACCTTGTTGGCCAGGCTGGTTTCGAACTCCCCACCTCAGGTAATCCCTCTGCCTCAGCCTCCCAAAGTGGTGGGATTACAGGCGTGAGTCACCAAGCCCAGCCAGAAGATGTTTAAACTATCTTTCTACCACTAATTATAAAAAGTGTTCACTCATATATACATCTTTATTACTCCTTCTGATAGTGTGGAAGAAGAGTCTTCCTCTTGGATTCTGGAACTTTTCCCTGATTGCCTTCAAAGGATCTTTGATCAGTGATTCCAAATGTCTCTGCATCAACCAGTCCTTGTACTGGGTCATCTCCTTTAGGATATAAATATCAGCCAGTAATCTTGTGGTTTTACATCATTTTTCCCTGCTGACCTTCTGAACAGAACTTCCTGAGGTAGTTGACTAGACTATGAGTCCCCATCTGTTTACTTCCTGTTCTTTCTTCAACTCATTCCAGTCTGGTTTCTGTCCCCACTACTCAACTGAAATTGTGCTTTGGAAAGTTTCCAGTGATTCTCATGTTGCTGAATCCAGTGGACACCTTATATACCCACACCCCTCAGCAGTATTTTACACAGTTAAGCATTTGCTTATTTTTGAAAAACTACTCCGGTTTTGAGCCACCACACTCTCTTAATTTTCTTCTTGCCATTTTGGCTGAATCTGTCTTTTATGCTGACTCTGCCTCCTTTACCTGACCTCTAACTACTGGATCCTCTCACAGCTCAATCCTGGATACTCTTGGCTACCTATACTTTCTTTCTAGACCCATTGCTTTAAAAACAACCTATGGGGCATGATTCCCAAATTGAAGTTCTATCCCTAACTTCTGTCCAAAGCTCCAGACTCACATGTCTAACTGCCTATGTGATATCAGCATTTGGATGTTTAGTAGGCATCTCAAACTTACTATTTCCAAAACGGCGTAATTAATTCAGCCTGGACTCCACTAACTTGTATTCCCTCTTCCCCCATCTGTTTTCCCCAACCTCAGCAAATGTCACTATTACCTAACCAATGGCTCAAGCCCTAAACATACCAACAGACAGAATTACCCTTTATTTCTCCCCTTTCCTTACTTCTCACATTTGATTCATCACCTATGACTCTCTAACATTCTGTAGATCTTACTTATTGATCTCAAGAGGTTTGGGTTTGTTTTGTGCCTTGCTCAAGGAGTGTCTAACGTAGTAGACATGCAATAAACATTTGCTGCGTGAACATCCCAAGCCGTATCACCTGCTCGTCAGCATGTCGTAGCCTGAAGGCTGTAAGATTTGACCACGTTTGTGCACTCAAGGCAAAGAGCCAGGCAAACAACATGTACAATGACAGTTCTGTTAAATTTCAAAATTATCGATGTCTTAATAGCATTTTTCCCTCATTTTTCCTTTTATGAAAGAAATGGAGCAAGGAGCTAACAAGGGTGGTAAATAAGGAAAAAAGCCCATAACACAATAGCTTAGATTTTCGTCCAAAGACCTTTTAAGTATTATGAAGCTCTAGCTCTAACACCTCTATTACAGATAAGTAATCAAGGTTCAGAGTGGTTAAGTAATTTTCCAAGGTCACAACTAGTTAGTGGTACAACCAAGATGACAACCAGATTTTTTTTTTTTTTTAATTTCTGGACTGCAGTGTTGGTATGTGGAGTCATTCATGTATTCCGGACTGCAGAACCTGGCCTGTGTCTTTTTTTCTCGACACATCTAATCAGGTGAATTTGTACACAATGTGTTGTCACATCACTTTGTAAATGACTATTGATTCTTAGAATCCGTTCCTAGAGAAAGAATCAATCTACATACGAAGTGCCACATGTGTGCGAAAGAATTTGACCTCACGGTAGGTAGAGATTCAAGAGAGGGAGTTTTCGGATTAAAGGCACGCTTCAGAGACTGGCCGAGGATTAGTAGGCATGTGGTTGAACCATGGGAGCTTCTGGAAATAAAGTCATTTAAGACATTTCCCTCCTGGGTTTGACAGTGGCTCATATATACTTTAGGGGAGTAAAACATAAATGTCTTCCTGATTCATCCATTTGTAGTCACTGTATATTTGTGTCAGAATTTTATTCAAAAATCAGATTTTAGTAAAAATGAATACATGTTGAAAATGAAGGCTTCTATACAGGCATTCAGTTCCAAATTTATGAATCTGGAAACAGAATTTTAAAATGCTGGTGATCTCTCCTGTCCTTTCTATAAGAACCCCTACAGTAGGAGAGGTTGTTGAAAACTGTTCTACTGGAAGGAATCCAAGAGCCTATTGATTGGGTCTCACTCTTTATGTATCAGAATCTTTAGTTTAAAACCGTAAGGAAACAAATAAGTGGACATATTTGTTTCCACCTTAATAAACATGTACAGAAGCAAAAATATGTTATTTAAAAATATGCTGACCACACAGAAAGATAGATTTATGGCTAAACTATTTAATATAACAAATTGACAGTGGAGAATTAAAGTTTACTAGGGTTTTCTAGCAGTCATCTATCATTTATGTAGAAACTCTTAACTACATCCTGACGGCTGGGCTCAGGAAGAGACCAGATGAGACATGAAAGAGATGCTTGTTCTGTGGTGACCAGCAAGTCAACAACGTGTCAAGATCACCCGTTATATTATTAATAGTATGGAGACATTCTTTTCCTCTGGAAAAATTCATACTTCAGCATAACTTTCACTTTTCCTAGAAAAAGGTTTCTGATCCTTTAGACTAGAGCCTCTTAGAAACTTGTGCTTCCCATAGAATTTTGTCTTTATCTTTTCAAACTACTTGTCATACTATATTGAAATTATTTATTTTCTTTCCTGACTTGCCTATTGAGGGTAAACATTGACTCTTATTTTGTATCATGTCATCAGCATTGTATATAATAAGTATTCGGGCCAGGTGCAGTGACTCATGCCTGTAGTCCCAGCACTTTGGGAGGCCGAGGTGGGTGGATCACCTGAGGTCAGGAGCTCGAGACCAGCCTGGCCAACATGGTGAAACCTCATCTCTACTAAAAATACAAAAATTAGCCGGGTGTGGTGGTGGGTGTCTGTAATCCCAGCTACTTGTGAGGCTGAGGCAGGAGAATCGCTTGAACCTGGGAGGCGGAGGTTGCAGTAAGCCATGATCGCACCATTGCACTCCAGCCTGGGCGACAAGAGTGAAACTCCATCTCAAAAAAATTTAATAGTAATAAGTGTTCAAAAATATTTGTGGATGAAATAAATGAATGCATGGAATATATATGTGTGTATATATACATATATATGCACGCATAGACATAGACACACACGTATCAAGAACACACAATACTGAGAGGGGAATGTGATGGTGGCTAGAGAAACAAGGCATGCTTGGGGAGTGCTGACGAAGGTGTTAATAGTGACGTCTGGGTGGTCTAAGAAGGTTGGGGAAAGGAAGCGGGGCCCTTGCTGGGCCCTGAGAGATGAGTGGCAGGATTCTGATACTGATTAGGCAAAAGGAGAAAAGCACCAGGCTGGGGACAGAAATGGGATAAAAGTCAACCCCAAAGCTTAGTCCTGGGTGGTAGCGATTGGGTCATACCTTAGGAATGTTAACCTTTACACGAATCTTCCTTCTGATCTTCCCTGTTTTGTCTCATCTTTGCAAACATCACAGGCTCTCTCTCGAACTTTTCCAGAAGCCTTTCTTTCCCAGGCCGTCACAACCGTACTCTTCTGCTTCAAGTGCATTATCCTTTCTGTGGATTTTGCCCCAAAGAGGATTTCATTCATCTCATCACCTCAGTGGCATCATCTCATTTTGAAACAATGTAAAATATTTTCTCCATCTACACTAGTTGGGGTTTCTTTGCCCTATTACCCACTTCCAGCAATTGCATTCCTCAAAGGAAAGACAACCTTAATAGCATAGAAAAATGCTAGGAATTAAAACTTCATGATCACTGTAGTCCTTCATCTCTTCGTGTTGCTGAGTAGAGAGAGAAGAGATCTCAAAATAAATGCCTGATAATACATAACTGCACTAGTAGCTGCACTGCCACCCTGGAGCATATGAAAGAGACAGAATGCCTCGGAGAGTTTTCTATGCCATACCTGGTGGGTGCCTGCCTCACCAGTGGAAAGTGGAAAATGAAATCTTGGCGAGGGACCTGGTTTTCGGTGCAAGACGTTATTGTCTACAGCCCTGAGATAAAGCAGGAGAAGTTGGTAAAGAGAGGGTTTGGAGTGAATGGTCCATATGGAAGAAGTGAACGGGATCCCGTCCCCTGCATTATGAGAAACTCTTAACCTCTTAGGGAGGTGAGTCAGTGTAATAAATCAGGGTGGAATCCTATGCTGTTAGTTGCCAGGGCTATATTTCAGAGTGTATTAATTAGTGCACTCTTATTTATTCTCCCTTCCCATAGGCTAAGCTTAATATAGTAACTCACATGAGTTATATAAAACCATTAATGAGACTGTATTCTTGCTATTTTTTAAGCATCAGCAAGTTGAGGGAGAAATGCAAATATGAAGATCTGAATATGTTCTGTTTCTGCTCCTCATCACAGCCAGGGTCCCAGAAGGAGCTGAAAATGAAGAAAGTTTGGCGATAAACTAAAATAACTCTCCCTCTTTAACCGTCCTGTAAACTCCATGCAAGACAAAGGTAGGGAGGGGGAGGAAGTTTGTGTCTAGACCCTGGCATTACTTGGGACTAGGATCTTGGGTAGTAAACTGGACTTACGTTCCTGTGGCTTTCTTCTATAATTATCTCTTCCCTTCAAAGAGGTGTATGAGCACAAGATTCAGCCAAACTTTAGACACTAAGGTCTGGCCAGGCACGGTGGCTCATGCCTGTAATCCCAACACTTGGGAGGCCAAGGTGGGTGGATCATGAGGTCAGTAGATCGAGACCATCCTGGCTAACACGGTGAAAGCCCGTCTCTACTAAAACTACAAAAAATTAGCCAGGTGTGGTGGCGGGTGCCTGTAGTCCCAGCTACTCGGGAGGCTGAGGCAGGAGGGAAAATGGTGTGAACCCAGGAGGTGGAGCTTGTGGTGAGCCAAGATGGTGACACTGCACTGCAGCCTGGGCAATACAGCGAGACTCCATCTCCAAAAAATAAAAAGAGAAAGAAAAGAAAAGAAACTAAGGTCTAATACAAATCACATGGGGCTGTTACTTAGATTGCATTTACTCAGCAGCCAAACCATTCAAAATCGGAAACAAGATTAAAGCCAACAAATCTTGGCAATTAGGTTCAGAGGAAGCAAATACACTTTGAAATGTTTTTGCAAAAGTGATAGCTCATTTATTAATGCATTGATTTAAGCCAAAATGTAAATAATTCTAAGGGTGTGGGGCTTGAGGTAAAGAAAATTTTTCTATTTTAAAATTTCCGTTAATTCAGTAATGTCTTCCTTTGATTGTTCTTGTTTGGTGCTTACTCTTTGTCCGTGAGTGTTTTTGGGGTGTGTGTGTGTGTGTGTGTGTGTGTGTGTGTCTGTGTGTGTCTAAACAGAGCAGAAATGACTTGCCAGTGGGGAAATGAGCAGGCCGATAGCATTCAGCAGGCATGTGAGGAAATGAACACTCTGGTACGCACTTTGAATCCACTGATCTTGACCTTGAACTTGGCCTGCCCCTCCAGGACCCTAGTCACTTTCACGTTACCCCTTGCAGGTAGCTACCAGGTTTGTGCCAAACAATGTCACTATTTGCCCAGCTAAGGTGTTTATGGCAGGTGTATTTCGCCTGAAGATGTCCTATTGCTGTGGTCCAGCGAGTACAAATCAATGAGTGATGCTGCTCAGGTGCACCTGGAGGCCCTCCTGCCTGATGAACTCCTAGGCTTGGAATGTTTTTCTGAGGTGGAGTGTCTCCAGATGGCAGCTTCTGAAGAACCAAGTCCAGCACCTGAATCAGCTCTGTTTTTTTTTTTTTTTTTTTTTTTTGCCCAAAATGCTTGGTGCCAGGGCCTTTCTGTCAGATGCTAAGACGAGGGAGCTCAGCAACTGCTGGCTGTGAGCCTACCTGCAGGTCCAGCCTGCTGGGCTTCGTGCTGGGACACAAAAGAGAACAAAAGGAGAATTGGGCTTTTGGTAACTCCAGGGAAAATATTCTGCTGGCCTCAGGCTTGGGAGAAGATTTACAGGCTATTTTAAGGGGTTCAACAGAGCACATAGAGTCCGAATTGAGTAACTGGACCCATGGCTGTTATTTCTGAATAAGCTTTTGGTTTCATGATTATGTCCCCCTCACACTGGGCTCTGAGAATACCCTCAGTTGGGTCTGAACAGATTGAAGTGCTTTAGCTACCACAGAAGTGGGAAGCTTAACCCCACTGGTGAACACAGACGAATGGATCCCATCATTCACTCAGCAAGGACGCTGAGCAGGGCTGCACGCCAGGCTCTGTGCTCTGGGATCCTCCAGGACTGTGCTGACAACAGAGAAGCTGTAGAATTACGAAACAAGACAGCCTGGGCTTTGACTAGGTAAACAGCGGGACTGTCTCAGGAAGTTCAGAGGAAAGGCCTTTAGTCTAAGATGTCCTTGAAACAAGCCTTCCCAAAAGATGAGACCTGTAGGCTGTGGCCGGGAAAAGATAAGAGCCAAGTGGAGGGGAGAGAGAGAGCAGAGGAGAAGGCTTTGACTTGCAAGGCAAACCTAAGCTTGCCTTATGCTAAGAGTATACTTCTTCCTTTCCCTTGTTCCATTGCCTCTGAAGGCTGCCGACATGAGTTTACAGTATCAGAGACGTGTAGTGGGTTAGCTTTAGGGGCATAGTTTTGCCAGTAAGGCAGAATCTCTTCAGTCTTGTGATTCTGTTGCAACCTTGAGTATTTTCGCATCTCAGACAAATGCTACAGCTATTTCTGTTCTGTGCCAGGTAACTCTCCGGGTCCAAGGGAACTTAGAAGAAAGTCTTGGGCTATTAGACATTCCTGGTTTGGGTGAAACTATGAAGAAAATAGTGTTTCAGGAGATCAGAACTTAAATCCTGGCTCTGATAATTCCTAGCACTAATTTCCCAGTGTGCTTCTTACCATCCGTAAAACGGACTTCATATACTGTGTCTCTCACAGTAATGAGATCAAAATGAAATGATCTATTTCATAGTGCTTTGTAAACTGTAAAGAGGCATACAAAAGTGCAATTATTATACCTAATCATGTGAATATATGTAACGCCACAGAGCTGAACACTTAAAAATAATTAAAACGGTAAATTTTATGTTATTTATATTTTACTACAATAAAAGTTTATTTAAAAAAAGAGTATAATTTTTATTGTCTTTTATAGGATTGAGCACTGACTAGGAAAGGAAAAGTGCTCCTACTGAAGTCTCCAAACTTTTGTGATTGCAAACCTCTAGTGGTAAAATATATATATATAATATATATATATGCACATTTATTTCTAAATTATTGACATTACTGTTCTACTGATATGTGATATGCATTATAAAACACTATTGTAAAGGATGAGATAAAGAAAATAAAATATTTAAATATCTAATTTATTGATTATTGATTTTATTTATTATTAATTACATTTTTTTTGAGACAGCCTTGCTCTGTCACCCCGACTGGAGTGCAGTGGCACCGTCTCAGCTCACTGCAACCTCCGCATCGCAGGTTCAAGCAATTCTCCTACCTCAGCCTCCCAAGTAGCTGGGATTACAGGCATGCGCCACCACTCCCAGATAATTTTTGTATTTTTAGTAGAGATGGGATTTCACCATGTTGGCCAGGCTGGTCTCAAACTCCTGACCTCTAGTGAGCTGCCCACGTTGGCTTCCCAAAGTGCTGGGATTACAGGGTGAACCACTGCACCTGGCCTAATTACACTTTTAAGGAAAGGAATGTGATTTCAGTTTGCTATTAACATCTTGTTTAGAACATTTTGTTATACAGCAATCTGAAGATGTTTTGTAAGTTCACTTTATTTCATTGTTCAGTATTAACAGCAGGAGAAGGCATCTCACAAATTTCTAGATTCCAATGGAAGCCAGATATTGTTGGATGAATGTACTAAATTGTAATACTTATTTTCAATCAAATTCTCCAATTGAACCTATGTTTCTCTTGAAATTATCTTAGTAAATTTCCAACTTCCTGATGTCACTCAATTGTTCAGACGAACAAATCACAAAGTGTTGCATTCTAATATTTTAACAAATCAATTTAAAACTCACTAAATGGCCTCATTTGGAATATTGCTTTTAACAAGTCAGACAATTTGGATTTCAAGTGTGTGGAAATGAGAGGTATTGTAATAGACATGCATTGTTTTGATAATAAAATTTTAACAACAGAAATGTTTTCAAATATTGGTTTTCAATTTTTTTTTAATCCTAGCACAAGTTTTTTCTCTTGAAAATTAGTTTTCTCTCTCATTTCTCAAAATCATCTTTATCATGAAGGGACAATTTAACTGCATTTGTTTTGTACAAGTTTTCTCAGATAACAATTTTAGAACACTAAACTTGTCATTACAAAATGGTCAAATATTTAATATTCTTGGTTTTGGTAGAAGAAAATATATCAATTCATATATAAAAGTTAGCAAGGCTTAATTTTGGGTAATTTTTGGATATTACCTAAATATACAAAAGTTCCATCATTTCTTCTTGTGCTCTAATGAATCACAAGGGTTGTGCACAGCCTGTTTTACAGCCACTGCACTAATAGTTGAGAAAAGTACAACTTTCCCTACCTGCTGGGAAGCCAGGAGATTTCTACGAATAAGACAGCATGCAATGGCCAGGTTTGGATCCTCTCTTCTCCCTTTGATGAGGACAGTATGTCATAAAAGATGATGGGTACTCAACCTTCTCTCTCTAGCCTGCGTTTCTCTCACCTGTCACTGAAACACCCAAACTCCAGTCCGCAATGAGGTCATTTCCTTCTTACTTGTCTATCACCCTTACTCCCATCCTATCCCCTCCCCTTCCCTGCGCCTTGCCCCTCAACCCCCAATTCTACTTAGGTTCTCAAGATCTCAATGCTTTGGAAATAGCTTCCCAAACTTTCATTTACTCTTCACATTCCTTTCTAATTAGGAGCATAAGTCACACAATTTTGTGAGTCTAAGTTTTCTCATCTGTAGAGAGGGTCAAACTATATTTCAAATGCCTCTTCTGTCTTTAAGACTGACTAAACAAGTATAATCAACAAGGAGAAAAACAACAACAAACAAGAATCTGACTAAATACTCTGACTCTCTCTGAGCTAAGATGTATGAGTTCATAATTAACTTGAATGCTTGCATTAGTTTCTCTGTATTCTCAATATAAGTATTTAATGCATGTAAGTTAATGTTATAATTATTTGCCGAAAATATTTATTGGCGTTTAGTATTCTCAACAACTTTCATGCATTCTTAGATTTGGAACAGTTTAATATGTGTTACTCACGCAGAATGGCATTTCAATAAATTCAAACCCATTATTAATGACTTTGCATATCATTGATTTGACATTTAATATTTATAAATTGAAATTGCAATTATTTGAATGCATAGAACTATCACAGCTGCTAACATGAATTCTCCTTAGGTTCTGGCAGGAAAAGAGTTTAATAACAATAGCAAAGTATGATAACAAAATGTCAATAATAACAATTTGCCTTGTCTTAGATTCATATCCTTTGGAGTAGAAGTGGGTGCTTTCATTGTAGATGAATTTTTATCTTCTCATCCTTCAACATCTTCTCAACTCACCCCTTTAACATCTGCTTCCACACATCCGCTGAAACAGCTCCTGCTGAGATTACCGGTAAGATCTCAGTAAGACAGTGAGATCACTTTCTTCCTGCCAGATTCAATAGTCCAATGTTTTTCTCGTTTTATTTGACTTCTCAATAGCACTTGACATAATTATACCCACTATCATCTCAGAACATCTTTCTTTTAAATGTTTTTTTTTTTATTCATCTTTTTTAGTTTTGTTTTCCTGTAGATTTTCTAAATGCCACACCTTTTAGGATTTCTTCCTATCTTGGTGCTGTCCCTTCTGAGTGTTCGTTACTGCCTGTCCCCTCTAAGGAAAAAATGTTCTGGAGTTCAGGACTGGCCCTTCTTCCCTACCTACACTTTGTCCGTAAGTTATCACACCATGCTCTGTGGCCTTGAACAACTTCCATAGGCAGTTGATCCCAAATATGTATGTTTAAACCGTGATCTCCAACTAAGCTTTAAAAAAAAAAAATCTCCAGTTGTATGTTTAGTAAATACTTCAAAGCTAATAGTTAAATAAAATATGTTTTAGTGTTCCCCTACAAAGTAGATCCTTTTTGTGAATGGCAACATCTTCCATCCAGTTGCTCAAGTTCAAAACTAGGAATAAGCCGTGACCCCACTACTTCTTTTACCCCTACCTTCATCTAATAAGTCCTGTCAGCTCTGTCTTGAAATATAGCCTAATCCCAAGCGCTCATCATCTCTAGTGTCCCAGCCCAGGTTTGAACCACTATCCTCTCTTGCCTGAACCATGACAATAGCCCTAAACTCAATTTTCTGACACACTCTTGATCCTTTACAGTCCATTCCCCACATAGCTTTCTTGGAGATATATATATATATATATATATATATATATATATAT
>NW_016813202.1:976116-987530 GCF_001698545.2 Rhinopithecus bieti
TATATATATATCTTTAATATAAACTAAAATGGAATACGAATATCATTTGCCTAAAAACTTCCAATGGCTCCCTTACACATAACTTCAATGAATACTCCATATGTATTTCTGTCTCAAGGCTTTTGTGGTCCTGGCATATAGAATTCTTTATTCCCAAATTAGCGTGTGTGTTTACCTTCACATTATATAGATTTCAGCTCAAATGTCACTTTTTGAGAGAAGACTTCATGGATCATCAACAGTTTATTGTGCTTTTAATTACATTTTGTTGATGAGTGCTAATGTTGAGCATTTTTTCACGTATTTTTTGGCCATTTGTATATGTTCTTTGTAAAGTGTTCAATTTTCTTCCATTTTTATTGGTTAGATAATCTTATTATTGAGTTGTAGAACTTCTTTATATCATCCTGATACAAATCTTTGTCAGACATGTGTATTGCAAATATTTTCTCCAGCCTGTGCTTACCCTTTTTCTTTCTTTTTTTTTTTTTTATGTATTTATTTATTTATGAGAAAGAGTCTTTCTCTGTTGCCCAGGCTGGAGTGCAGTGGCGTGATCTCAGCTCACTGCAACCTCTACCTCCTGGGTTCAAACGATTCTCCTGCCTCAACCTCTTGAGTAGCTGGGATTACAGGTACGTGCCACCACACTTGGCTTATTTTTGTATTTTTAGTAGAGATGGGGTTTCACCCTGTTGGCCAGGCTGGCCTCGAACTCCTGGCCTCAGGTGGTCCTCCTACCTCAGCCTCCCAAAGTGCTGGTATTACAGGCATAAGCCACCATGCCCGGCCTCTTTCATTATTTAAATAATAATTTTTAAGGAGGAGAAGTATTTTATTTTGATGAAATCCAGTTAATCTTTTATAGGTTAGATTATATATAGGGAATTTTTTCCGTATTAAAAAACCCTTGCAGAAAATCATTCTTGCCAAAATCATGGTCAAGATTATAAAGATTTTTCTCTTCTAGAAGTTTTGTAATTTTATCCTTAATATTTATATTTATGTAAGGTAAATCTACGTAAAAGTAAATTTATGTTTACGGTGTAAGGTATGGGGCAAAGATTTATTCTATTTTTGCTTACAAATGTCCAATTATTCCAGTCCAATTTCTGGAAAATCCTATCCTTTCTTTTTTTTCTTTTCTTTATGATTTCTTTTTATTTTGAAGCTCTCACTCTGTTGCCCAGGCTGGAGTGTAGTGGCTCTATCATGGCTCACTGCAGCCTCAACATCCTGGGTTCAAGGGATCCTGCCGTCTCAGTCTCCCAGGTAGCTGGGACTACAGGTATACACCACCACTCCAAGTTACCTTTCTTTATTTTTTGTAGATACAGGGTCTTGCTATGTTGCCCAGGTGGTCTCAAACTCCTGGGCTCAAGTGATCCTCCTACACCTTAGTCTCCATTCCTTCTTACCACCGAATTATCTTAGCACCATTGTCAAAAATCCATTTCTGTCTCAGCACTATCCAATAGAACTTTCTGCAGTGGTGGGTATGTTCTGTATCTGTGCTGTCTAATACAGTGCCACTAGACGCTTGAAATGTGTTCACTTAAAGTGTAGCAGGAACTAAAGTTTTAATTTTATTTGCATTTAATAAATTTACATTTACATAGCCACATAAGGCTAGGAGCCACTATACTGAGCAGCACACTTTTGGAATCTTTCTTCTATTGCATTGATTTCTATGATTTTATCAATACTAACCTGCTTTAATTACTGTAGTTTATAATAAATCTTCAAATCAGATAGTAAAATCCTCCAACTTTTTTTTTTTTAATTCCCCAAATTGTTTTGCTTATTTTAGGTTATTTGCATAGCCACATAAATTTTAGAAGCAGCTCGTCAGTTGCTACAAAAACAGCCAGCTGAGATTATAATTGGGATTACATTGAATTTATACATAAATTCTGGAAGATTTGGCATTTTCATCCACGAACGTGATATGTCACTCCATGTATTTATCTCTTCTTTAATTTCCTTTGGCAGTATGTTGTAGTTTTGTATACAGTTCATTTAAAAAATTTGTAAGTATTTTTTATTTTAAGCTTTGGAAATGGTATTATGTCAATTTGATTTTTGAAACGTTTATTGCTAGTATAAGAAATACAATTGATTTTTCTATTTGACCTTCTATCTTGTGATCTTGCTAAGTTCACTTATTGCCTATAGCAGCTTTTTCACTGATTGCTTAAGATTTTCTATATACATAACTATGTCTTCAGCAAAAAAGACAGTTTTCCTTCTTTTTTAATCTTTGTGCTTTTACTTCTTTTCTTGCCTTACGCTTGATCACAGGGGAAAACGTTCCATTTTATATATGGTTATATATAATGAGAGCTGTGTGTTTTCATTTCTTTGTTTGCTTTGTTTTCGTACATCTCTTCTTTCGGTTGAGGAAGTTTTCTTGAATTCCTGGTTTGCTGAGAGCTTTTCATCATGAATAGTGGTTGAATTTTGTCAAGCACATTTTCTGTATCTATTGCGAGAATCATTTGACTTCTCTTAGTTTATTAGCCTTCCTGGTCTATTAATATAATAGACTGCAATGCTCAATTTTCGAATGTTAAACCAAGCTTGCATTATTGGAGTAAACTTCTTTTGGTGATTATATATCTTTTATATATATATTGCATTTTGCAAATGTTTTATTGAGGGTTTTTACCTCTATTTTTATAAGACATATTAACCCATAATTTCCTTTTCTTGTGATATCTTTGCCTGGCTTGGTATCAGGGCAATGCCAACTTTATAAAATGAGTCAGCAAATGTTTCTACCATCAATATTACCTGAAGAAGTTTGCATATGATTAATAGTATTTCCTTCTTAAATGTTTGATAGAATTCCCCAGTGAAGCCGAGGGGACCTGAAAATTTCTAGTGGCAAGAATTTTTATTTCTTCTTTCTTTAAATAACTCCTTCAGTTAGTTTAGGGCAGTGGTTCTCAGCAGAGATAGTTTTGCTCCCACGACGACATTTGTTAATGGCTGGAGACATTTAGGTCACAAGCTGGGGAGCTGATAGTGGCATCCAGTGGGTAGAGACCACAGATCCTGCCAAGCATTCCACAATGCACAAAATATCCCCTCAACACACACACACATACCCCAAATGAGACGCATCAGAACCCCCTCTTAGGGGCCCTTCTGGGCCCCCACCAAGCATGGAAAGAAAGGAAAAATTCTGAGGACTTTCAAGGGAGGGAGACCCTTGAGAAGGCTATTATCCATGTAGCCTTGTGGATAACAAATAAATATTGAAAACAACCATATGCCAATAAAATTGGCATGGGCAAATAATTCTACACTAGGAATTCTCCACTTTGGCGCTGCTGACATTTGAGGCAGTGCTTTGTGTCACTGAACTGGACTCGGGTCTGCTTGCCTGGCATAGTCAAACCAAACACCAACACTTAGGTTTGCAGCAAGAAAAAGAAGGGTGTTTATTTGCAGGCACAATCTGATAAGAAGAAGACAGTAATAATTTAAAAGATAGCCTCCCAAGCAAGTCAGTGTCACCAGGTGTTTTGGTTGCCTCTAGAAATTAAAAGATGGGCCGGGCGCGGTGGCTGACGCCTGTAATCCCAGCACATTGGGAGACCGAGGCGGGCGGATCATGAGGTCAGGTGTTTGACACCAGCCTGGCCGACATGGTGAAACTCCGTCTCTACTAAAAATACATAAAATTAGCCAGGTGCGGTGGCTCATGCCTGTAATCCCAGCTACTCAAGAAGCTGAGGCAGGACAATCGCTTGAACCTGGGAGGTGGAGGTTGCAGTGAGCCGAGATCACACCACTGCACTCCAGCCTGGGTGACAGAGCGAGACTCCATCNTGGGTATGAAGTTTCATTTTTGCACAATGAAAAGAGTTCTGGAGATGGTGGTGGTGATGGTTGCACAACAATGTGAGCATTCTTACCACCCAAGCATACACTGAAATGATGAAGATAGGATCCCAGCACTTTGGGAGGCCGAGGCGGGTGGATCACGAGGTCAGGAAGTTGAGACCATCCTGGCTAATACAGTGAAACTCCGTCTCTACTAAAATACATAAAATTAGCCAGGTGCGGTGGCTCATGCCTGTAATCCCAGCTACTCAAGAAGCTGAGGCAGGACAATCGCTTGAACCTGGGAGGTGGAGGTTGCAGTGAGCCGAGATCACACCACTGCACTCCAGCCTGGGTGACAGAGCGAGACTCCATCTCAAAAAAAAAAAAAAAAAAAAAAGAAAAGAAAAGATAACCTCATAACCTATGTTCTTGAGTTGTTTTCAGAAACATGGACCCCACCAGATGAAAATACCGGCTGCTGTCGTGCACGTCTCAGATGAGCGGGAATAGACTGAACCCTTGACAGCTGTTCTTGTTCTCAATTTCTTCCTGAGGGGCCTGGAGTCACGCCCACAGGCCAAATCTTCACATTTGCAGCCAACTGCAAATCAAACAATGGCTGAACCTTCAAGCCGCTGCTTCACCATATCCCGCCTTTCCAGGCCAAACTACTGTACGACCCCCAGGTACTACTGACTTACAATTTTGCCTGTAACTTCTGCTTTCCTGGAATGTACCCAGCCTTTAAAAACCCTTACTTGCAAGCCGTCGGGGAGGTCAGGTCTTAAGCATTAGCCGCCTGTCCTCCTTGCTTGGTGCTCTGAAAATAAACGCCCTTCTTTCTCTTGCTGCAAACCTCATTGTCAGTGTTTGGCTTTACTGTGCCAGGCAAGTGGACCCAAGTTCAATTCGGTAAAGCAAAGTATTGCCTCAAATGTCGGTAGTGCCAAAGCAGAGAATCCCTAGTTTAGAACTGTCAACATCAAGTTTACTAGCATGTAGTTATAATATTTATTATCCATTTTGTAATATTTGTAGTAATATCTTCTCTTTGATCCTTCACGATATTGGTAATTCTTTCTTCTTTTCTCCCTCCCTCCCTCCCTCCCTCCCTTTCTTCCTCCCTCCCTCCCTTCCTTTTTTCCTTCCTTCTTTCTTTCCTTCCTTCTTTCCCAGTCTAACCGAAAGTTTACAATTTTACTAATTTTTACAAAGAACCACTGAGCTCTTGGGCTTTATTGATTTTCTTTTGAGTTCATGGAGTTTCTGTATTGTTTTATTTCACTGGGTTCATTGATTTTTCTATTGCATTTTGGTTTTTTCATTGATTTTCCTCTTTGTCATTTCCTTTTTCTACTTATTTCAGGTTTAATTTGCTCTTTTTCTCCAAACTTCATAAATTGGAAGCATAGAAATTGACGTGGGATTTTTTTTTTTAAGGTGGAAGCTCAGATATGGTTGGGACCCATATTCTTTTCTGATGTAAGCATATAAAGTTATATGTTTTATTTAAGTACCTCTTTAGCTGCATCTGCAAATGTTACGTTGTTTTCATTTAGGTCAATATTTTTTAACTTTCCTTGTCCCCTGCACAAGTTTTCAGTAATGTATAACTAAATTTCTAAATATTTTGGTATATTCTTAATATATTTTTGATTTGACGTCTAATTTTTTGTCGGATAACATACCCTATTTGATATCAGCCCTGTTCTATTTATTGGGACTTGTTCTGTGGTTACTTGAATATGTATTCTGCTGTTTTGGGTAGTATGTTCTACAAACATTGATAAGGTCAAGTTGATTGATAAGAGTAGGCAAATCTTTTGTATCTTTACTTTTCCTCTACTTAAAAAAAATATTTCATGAGAGAGTTGTTGAAATCTCCAACCTAATTGAGGATTTGTCTATTTCTCCTTTTCATCATGTCAGTTTCTATTTTTGTGTTTTGAGAAAGTCTTAGTATGTGTTTGAGAATGTGTTTTGAGAATGTCTTAGTAGGTCCGTACACATTTAGGATTGTTACATCTTATTGATGAATGGATCCCTCTACCAGTGAAGTCTCTCCAGTTACTCTTTTGGTTGCTGGAGCGTTCTCGTTGTTCTGCAGTTCTCCTGCTAGCTTTCAGCAATTGCTTTGCTGCTCCCAGTCTTTGAATGACTACTGCCTTTGCATTCATTGATGGCTCACCATGTCTTGTGTTTAGGTGCACAAGTACTCACCATTGTGTTACAGCTGCCTGCAGTATTCAGTAAAGTCACATGTGGCACAGGTTTGAAGCCTAGGAGTAATAGGCTGCACCGTATAGCCTAGGTGTGTGGTAGGCTGTACCATCCAGTTTTGTGTTGGTACCCTCCCTGACGTTCACACAGTGAGAAAATTGCCTCACAATGCATTTCTCAGAATATATTCCCATCAGTAAGCAACACATGACTGCATTCATTTGGGAGCATATAGGTCGTAATGTTGAGATTTTGTAGAAAATATAGAAGAGGCCCAAAAACCCTACTAAATGGACAACAGACTTACCCACATCATTATTGTCAAGAGTGAACAGGAAATACTGAAGCTCATAAAGTCCTAATGGAGCTAGAAATAGTCTTCCTAAGCTTGTCGAAACTCCTCTTGCAGTGAACACCATTGCTGGGACAGTGCTTGTACTTTCGTCTCTGGTAAAGAGACATTAGCTAATATTAAAGTAAACATTAAGTCAATTCAAATTAACCCTGCTCTGCTCCGTTTTTTGTTTTTTGTTTTTTTTTTTCTTTTGGTGTCAACTCTAACATTTGTTTTCCACTTTAATTTCCGTCATCAAAGCCCATAAAGAAGTGATGAATTATTTACGTTTTGCATAAACATGAAGGACCATCAATTCCTACTGGTGAATTGAATTAAGGTTTAGTTATGCTTCACATTTTCCTGTGGTTGAGTAACAGGATGTATCATGACAGGAAGCATTTCCAAACAGCCAAAAAATATAGTTTAAAGCATTGCAATTTTTAAATACCTGAAAATCTTGAGTGTTATCATTACCTACTCCTTTAAAACATTATCAATTACCCAACCAATATATTAATAAATTCATCTTATAATAAAATAAAGCATTAAATATAAGCCTAAAGTTTTCTTTGACCACGAAGTCTAGTTTTTGTCTTCTTCTCAATGCCCTAGAGATAACTGCTGTCAGAAGTTTGATGTCTGTCCTTCCAGATACTTTGCTATGCTTATGAAAATATGTATGATTGAGTAGGCCTTAAAATATATTATCCTGCTTCCTGTATTGCTCTGAAACTTGCTTTATGATTCAACAGTATTTCTTTCTCTGATTTCTTTTTAAAATAACAAGTTCATTTTGTCATTTTCGGTCTTCACAACAGAACACAAACAAAATAAACTAATCTATACGTGGATAGTTTTACCGTTCTAAATTTTGGTTCAACAGAATGCAACTGGGTTAAACCAATCCAGTGCAATTGCAAAAAAAGGTGGACAGACAAGGCAAGAAAAATAAAAGCAGAGAGCCCAAGCCCAAGGTGGAGCGAAACTCCATCTCAAAAAAAAAAAAAATAATAATAATAATGTTATGGAACCACCATGGTACAAGTGGTCCATCATTGATGAAATGTCAGTGTCATTTCATCAATGACTAGCCTATGACTTCTAAGAGGTTGGGACCGTATCTTCTAACTGCTGGTGATGACTGAATGCCAGTGTGCAGGAATACAGAGCTCCCTGTGACACAAGTATTGTTGTAGAAAATGGTGCAGGAGAGACTGTGGCCTTTGTCCCAGGTGGGCATATGGAGTAGCCTCTGGGTGGCCTCCATTATTCAGCATAGAAAACACCTCGATGGATTAGAGACACATATGCAGGAAAAAAGTGCTGGTGTAAACAAGCACGCCAGTCAATAGGGGGAAAATGTAGAATTTCATGCTCTTAAACTGGCTTCTGCTTCATAGGCAAGTTCTTGACTGGCTTTTTCATTAGAGAGAAGTATGGCCATTGTGAGGAACTCGCCTACCTGCCAGAGCCACTAATTTGTAAGCGCCTGTCAGGTCACACCTGCTGCCTGCTCAAGACCCAACTGTTCTCAGTGAATACATAGGGCCGTGTGATAATACAATTCCCCTGCGTTGTATCTTTAAGAAAATTATAAAATAAATAGAAACTTTATGGTCTGCAACTATTTAAAGAGGTAAGAAATAGCTTAATTCTCAACTAAATTATAAATTTCCTGACTCAACAAACCCAGCTTCTATACCATAAGGCATATCCTTGTCCAGATTGAGAGTGCTGACTCTTCTCATTGTTGCAGGCAATGAGGCAAAGCCTTATACTATTTCTAGAGCCCCTAGAAACCTATCTTCACAGCATTTTCCATTTCTAACTCTGTGCAAACCATGAGAATTTCTTTATACAGATATATATTATTTTTTTGACTCTTATTCTGTAGATAGTCAGTTGGGAATATTGTCCTGTTGCTTTTCTTTTCAGGAGCACCTAAAGCAATTTAACCAGTAGGAACAATACGAAAATGAGAGCTTTTGAAAACAAACCACCAATGCCTGTCCTGATTTGTCTATACTCATATTCTTTTGTTGTGTCTTATTCTACATTTTGTTACTCCTGATAATGGTGTAATTTATGATTGCTCACTATTAAAAAATTAATGAATGATTTGTTTAAAAATTCCTTTGCAGGCCAGGTGCGGTGATTCACACCTATAATCCCAGCACTATGGGGGGCCACAGCAGGCAGGTCACTTGAGCCCAGGAGTTCTAGACCAGCCTGGCCAACATGGTGAAGCCCCGTCTTCACTAAAAATACAAAAATTAGCTGGGCATGGTGGGGTGCACCTGTAAATCCCAGCTACTAAGGAGACTGAGGCAGGAGAATCACTTGAACCTGGGAGGTGGAGGTTGCAGTGAGCCAAGATTGCACCACTGTACTCCAGGCTGGGCAACAGAGCGACATCTCAAAAAAATGGTAAAATGAAAATAAAATTCCTTTACTTGCAGATACAGCATTTGCTTTCTTACCATAGAACATTCTTAACAGTGGAGGGGAATGAGAGAATGCGTTCAGGATTGGAATTGGCATACTCTTCTATTACTACAGCTTTAATTATTTTTGTAATAATCTAAAACTTACAAAAAAGTAGCAAGCATAGTGCAAATTACTTTTGCCCTTGAGCCATCTGAGAGTAAGTTATCAGCATGATGCCCACCACTGCTGTAGTGTGTATTTCTTACAAATAAGAGCATTCTTTTATATAGCCACAATACAACCATCAGTATCAGGAAATTAACAGACCCCATTCAAGATCTGCCACTTGTGCCAATAGCAAAAAGATGATTCAACTTCTCCCGCCTCAGTCCTCATTCTGAAATTCAAAGATCCTTGGATCCTTTTAGTGCTGAATAGTATTTAGAAGCCAAGCATTGTTATCTAGTGGTGCTTATTGCTTTTGGGTGTTGCAGCTCTCAGGCCCTCTCAGAAGAGAGGGCTAGGATAGGTTTGTACCTGCACACACACATTTACATCTTTATTTCTATATTTAACTATTTGTATACAGAAATTTGTGAGTTCACGTCAGTACCTCCAATGTCAGCCTAATACTACAGAATTCATTCTTGTTTTCTGCCTTTCCATATTTATTTTCTCTTGTTTTCTCCCTTTCCATATTTGTAACTCCCTTCTCTAACAGTGAGAAACCTGGCTCCCATTATCCTTAACAGACTTATTTGTTTTTGTTTGTTTGTTTTTGAGAAAGAGTCTCCCTCTGTCACCAAGGCTGGAGTGCAGTGATATGATCACTGCTTACTGCAAGCTCCACCTCCTGGACTCAACTGATCCTCCTGCCTCAGCTTCCTGAGTAGCTGGGACTATAGGCGCATGCCATCGTGCCCAGCTAATTTTTGTATTTTTAATAGAGACGGGGTTTCACCATGTTAGCCAGGCTAGTCTCAAACTCGTGGGCTCAATTGATCTGCCTGTCTCATCCCCCTCTGTACCAAAGTGCTGGGATTATAGGTGTGAACCACCACACTTGACCAACATACTTCTTTGATCAGTTCCCCGTATGTGATCCATTGACTATAACAGCACCCCTTCTCCCAGGCTGATGTCTCCTCACCCTGCTTATGCTCTGGTAAATTGTGCTATGCCACTTTCTGCTTTCTTCATCCCATTTGTCCACTAATACCCCATATGGGATTCTCCTCCTTATGGGTGCCCTTCTGTTGCTAAAATTTTGAAAGTGGTTTCCTGGGACATTCTTGTGCTCTGGATCCTTCAAGCCACTCCCTGGGCTTTGCAGTGATCTTTAAGCTCATTGGTTTGACGTGGAGGAGACTAGGCAAATAGTAGCAGCAATTGATTCAGCAGAAGTTGTGTCAAGTTTAAAGCATGCCTCTTCATGGAAGGGGGAAATAGGCTATGACCAATAATTCTCTATTTCTGCTGCTCGATGCAACTAAGGGCCTTGCACTTACTTGTTCTTAGGAATAAACATTGCTGGTAGCTCACCCTGTGGCCTCCTGCACGGCTATCCTGATGCACTGTCAAATCCAAGATGAACCATGCAGGATGATTGGGGAAGGTGGCAAGGACAGACCCATTGTAAGTCACAGTATACCAAGGACAGGTAAGGGATTGTGGCAAGGAGAAAGGTTGATGTGACCGCTTTGGTAACATCAGCTGGACTGAACACAGTTCTTTATTCATAATTGTTTTTTTTTTCCTTTTTTAAATTATACTTTAAGTTCTGGGGTACATGTGCCGAACGTGTAGTTTTGTTACATAAGTATCACATGCCATGGTGGTTTGCTGCACCCATCAACCCGTCATCTATATTAGGTATTTCTTCTAATGCTATCCCTCCCCTCTCCCCCCACTCCCTGACAGGCCCCAGTGTGTGATGTTCCCCTCCCTGAGTCCATGTGTTCTCACTGTTCAACTCCCACTTATGAGTGAGAACATGCGATGTTTGGTTTTCTGTTCTTGTGATAGTTTGCTGAGAATGATGGTTTCCAGCTTTGTCTATGTTCCTCTAAAGGACACGAACTCATCCTTTTTTATGGCCGCATGGTATTCCATGGTGTATATGTGCCACATTTTCTTTATCCAGTCTATTATTCATGGACATCTGGGTTGGTCCCAAGTCTTTGCTATTGTGAATAGTGCCACAATAAACATATGTGTGCATGTGTCTTTAAAGTAGAATGATTTATAATCCTTTGAGTATATACCCAGTAGTGGGATTGCTGGGTCAAATGGTATTTCTAGTTCTAGATCTTCAATTGGTATTTTTAAAAGATGGCTGGGCTCGGTGGCTCAAGCCTATAATCCCAGAAATTTGGGAGACCAAGGTGGGTGAATCAGGAGTTCAAAACCAGCCTGGCTAACATGGTGAAACCTCGTCTATACTAAAAATACAAAACTTAGCTAGGTGTAGTGGCATGTGCCTATAACCCCAGCTGCTCAGGAGGCTGAGGCAGGAGAATCACTTGAACCCAGGAGGCAGAGGTTGCAGTGAGCCAAGATCACGCCACTGCACTCCAGCCTGGGTGACAGAGACCCT
>NW_016813202.1:988726-1011484 GCF_001698545.2 Rhinopithecus bieti
CAAAAAAAAAAAAAAAAGAATGTCAGGTGGAATTGTTCACATGGCTCACACTGCTCTTTTCACTCTATTTCTTGTGCTTCATTCTGCCTTGGCCCCAGATGACAAAGCCAAGGTGACAGATGAAATATGGGACTAGAGTATTCTGATGAGGCTGCCAGCAAGAGCCCAGAGGCCTTGCAGAAATTTCCAGAGCTAACTCTTCACCCCCTTGCATGCTGTAGGACACAGCAAGCCCGGGATAAAGTAGCTGAGGCTCCCTTCCAAGGTAGTCTCTCTGCACGTCCCTGCCACTGGCCTCTACCTTAAACTTGGAGGACAAGTTGCTGACTTCTTAGGAAGATAAATCCTGCAGATGCCAAACACCAGACTTCCATATTATTCAAGAGAATAGGCAACATAATTTAAAATGATTCCCCTTGATTTCATGTCATCAACGTATGGGCAACATCATTTATGTATTGCAAGCTGGAGACGTCCTTGAGGCTGTCGTGGTACATAGCTCCCTTGACCTACACTAATGGACCAGACTCCTCAGCTTTCTTTGTTCTTACATTTGCTCTTAATTTCCTGGCTCATTCTTCACTGTCAGGAAGTTAGATAACATATCTGCTGTTAGTCCACTGTTTTTTAACATCCACATTCTCTTCTAATCTGCTTTGGGCAAATAACCCGAATAGAACTAGATTTTAGATGGAAATAAAAATATGAACTTGGAAAACACATTTTTATTTAATAGACTTTAGTACATGAAATTGGACTGTCATTCCACGTGCTTGTAAGCTTTTAACATTTACCTTTATGCTAAGTTGCATATGAGAAGAGGTTATTTGAGGCCTGATCTCCAGATAGTATGCTGGATTGCTATTGTATATTAGAATTTTATTAACTTGATTTTACAGCAAAGTTACTGTCAATCAACACACACACTCACACACACACACACACACACACACATAGACACTTATACTCCTTGAGTCATAGTTCAATTTGAGGCCTGATCTCCAGATAGTATGCTGGATTGCTATTGTATGTTAGAATTTGATTAACTTGATTTTACAGAAAAGTTATTGTCAATCAACACACACACACACTCTTATACTCTTTGAGTCATAGTTCGATTACAAAGCACACACTTAAACTTGTAGAATCCACTCTAGTTATTTGAAAGTGAAAGGAATGCACTATAAACTAATAGAAGGGTTATAATATCATTGAAAGTACTGGAGAAGCAGGCTTCAGGCTGAGCTCCCAGCAACAACTCACTGCTTCTAGAACTATTCTGCTTGTACTACAAACAGGAAAGAAGAAAATGAATTTTCATGAAGAAAAATAACAATGAAATGAGCACATAAAATCTGAGGAGCACCTTCTTTCAGCAAAGGCAGCATTTGTGCAGCAGTGTGCATAGCAGCAGAGGTAGCTGCAGAGGGTGCAGAGGAAGCTGTCTACACCTGCGGGGAGGAGTATATGTATTATCATTGAAATGATCTAGAATTGCTGGAACATGTGGTGATCATAAAAGACACGCCTAATTTTAGCAGGCTTTGTGATTGTTTTTAAATTCTGTATAGAAAATGTACCCCCTTATTGTAGATCTCCAAGACAGATGGTTCTCCCTGCCTAATTTAAGCAGTCGCTGCTATGTGATATAGGTAACTCTTAGGGTAACTTCCTATTATTTTACAGCTTGGCTACAGGATGATGATTATTTAATGCAGGATTCCTTTATGAAATTTGTTATTTTGACCACTTCACTGAACATACACAAGCACTTCATAAACATCATCTTTATAAACATTAGGGAACAAAGAGATGAATAAATGGGCTGGTTCATTACATCTATGTGCTCATTCAAGTGTAATACAAGCAACTGTGTTAAATTTGTTTTCCAACCAATGCATACATTTGTCTTTGGAGAACAACACAATAGATAATTTGGTATTCCCCAGGGTACCTTTAGACCTTGTTACTGCATTTTGAGATTAAAACAGTTTAAACTAGTTACACAGCTTTGTCATCTTGTCCTCTCATTTCTTGACTCTGCAAACTCTATCTGAAACTGACTTTGACGAATGCCTCAAGTCATGTCTAATGTTCTTGTTCGATTGTGTTTTATATGTTGTTCCTGGCCAAGACCTGATTTTTTTGCGTTGCAAATATTCTTGTAATTATCTTTAACATTCCCCATGGTTGATTTGAAAATATCTTCACAATCTCTTCATGCAGCAATGGCTCAGCATGTTTTATAATATAGAGGAGAGCTAGTGAAATGAGAATGAACACTGCATTTCCTGGTCACGCCAAAGTAGCAAACTTCCCAGTCATTTCTTCCCAATAAAAATGATTTACTTACTGGGCTTTTCACCTTCCTTTCTTATTTACTACATCAGTTTTTGTTGAGTGATAAACCACCCCCAAAAGGTTTAGAACCAAATCGTTGATTTAATTCACGGTTCTGTAGGTAGGTCAGCAAGTTGAGCTGGGTTCAGCTGGGTGGCTCTTCTGTTATGGGCTACGCTGATCTACTTGGGGAGGCTCATGTGTCCTAGTCATTTGCTTTGGGCTGTCTGACCATCAGTCAGGAACCCTCAGTCCTTCACATGGTCTTTCATTCTCTAGCAGGCTAGCTTCAACTGTCTTAGAAGGTAGCAGTGTTCTGGGAGCAGCAAACTTTCAATTCTTGACTAGCATCATATTTTACAAATAAGAGGGTCCTCCTAGATTTAAGGGATGAAAGAATACTCTAGCTCTTGATGGGAAGAGCTTTGCAAAGTTATGTTGCAGAGTTGTGGATACAAGGAAGGAAATTTGTAGTCATTCTTGGAGTCTTCTACATTCATATACATTCACATCTAAACATATATATACACAGCTGGGTGCAGTGGCTCACGCCTGTAATCCCAGCACTTTGGGAGGGCAAGGTGGGTGGATCACAAGTTCAGGAGTTTGAGACCAGCCTGGCCAACATGGTGAAACCCTGTTTCTACTAAAAATACAAAAATTAGCTGGGCATGGTGGTGCGTGCCTGTAGTCCCAGCTACTTGGGAGGCTGAGGCAGGAGAGTTGCTTGAATCAAGGAGGTGGAGGTTGCAGTGAGTCAAGATTGCACTCCAGCCTGGATGACAGAGCAAGATTCCATCTCAAAAACAAAAAACAAACAAAAAACAAAACAAAACAAAAAACCATATACATACCAAATTTGAAGTAGGTCATTATGGAAAAAGTGGAATTCTAATGACACATATTAAATATGGGTGCATCAAAAAATTTTAGGCAATTACAAAACTGTTTCGTAAATCTTCAATTAAAATTGACACTGAAGTAAGGTATTCTATGTGATCCACAGATTTTGACTACCACTTGGCCCATCGCTGTGTAATCCTGGAATGCATGTACTTGAGAAATGAGTCATCAGAGGTAGGAAACAAATGTTGTGATCACATGTAACTTCCACTAACTGTGTCAGGGAACAGAATGTTGGGAAAGAAGGGAAGTATCAGATAATATTGACTGAAGAGATCACTCTTGAACTGAGATTTAATGACAGGTAGGTAGAAGGAAATGGTATGAAGGAGAAGAATAATAGCTCCCTAAGGCTAGAGGAAATACAGGAAACTGGATTATCAAATACAGGAAACTGGATTATCTCTTTAACATGGAGGGCACAGGGTCACTCATACAGTATGAGACAAATCCATATAATACATCTTTGTTATCTGTCACTTTGCAAATCTTGAGACTGGGATTTCAGATATCTCCCTAAAATAAATTTAGAATATTAAACCAAAATAGAATACAAATAGACAACCAGATGATGCATTTCCTAGCAGCTTTCTAAAGGCTTATAATGTATTGGTTATGTTGATAGGAGATAAATAATAAACATAAATAAATACAATGGGGTGGGATACAGTGGCTCACATCTGTAATCCCAGCACTTTGGGAGGCCAAGGAGGAACAATTACATGAGGCCAGGAGTTTGAGACCAGCCTGGGAAACGTAGTGAGACCCTGTCACTACAAAAGATACAAAAATTTGGTGGGAATGGTGGCATATGCCTGTTGTGAGCTTTTCAGGAGGCTGAGGTGGGAAGATGGCTTGAGCCCTGGAGTTTGAGGCTGCGGTAAACCATGATCACTCCACTGCACTCCAGCCTGGGCAATAGAGTGAGACTCTGTCTCAAAAATTTAAAAAGTAAACAAAATAAATACAATGGGAGGAAAAGATGGAATTTTGCCAAGAAATGCTAAAAGTAGAAGCCTCTTCAGAAAGTTTTATTGAGCAGCCAAGCCTAAAAGTGTGATGGATGAATAAGGACGTCTGTTCACTCCGCCTGAAAGCCTGCCTGAATGTCTGTAAGAGTGAACCATAGTCTGACACACCTTAGGTACAGGCACTTCCTCCTGTGTCTCATAGTGGCTTCTGGAAATAAAGAACAGGGAGACAGAAAAATCAGTATCATTGACTAGTTTGTCGGGAGATTCCGCTGATGGATTCGCATGACCTCTGCCACTCACACTGCTGATGGTGTTTAGTAAATTAATATATATATAATATATATTATATATATATATATATATATATAATTATATTATATATTGTTATATGTAATATATCTTTTAGGTTGGCTGTCGACTTCCTTCCCTCTAACAAGGAAAAAACACACATTCTAAACACCAAAAAAGCTTCAGTCCTTTCCCTAAGTAAATGGATTACAAACTACTCAGAAAGTGCAAAGTGTTGTTTTTAGTGGTTAAGGTGGAGAAAAGTTGCTGTTATTGACAACCAGCTAATAATTTAGCTATCAGCCCTGCCCTGAACATGAGCCTGGAACTTCTTGGCCTAGACCTGGGAGGCATCCTTCATCCCACCCTCCCTGGTTTTCTTTTTTCCTGGTACCCAAGTTCTTTTTTTTATTTTTATTTTTATTTTTTGAGATGGAGTCTTGCTCTGTTGCCCAGGCTGGAGTGCAGTGGTGTGATCTCAGCTTACTGCAACCTCTGCTTCCCAGGTTCAAGCAATTCTCCTGCCTCAGCTTCCTGAGTAGCTAGGATTACAGGTACCTGCTACCAGGCTGGGCTAATTTTTGTACTTTTAGTAGAGATGGGGTATCACCATATTGGTCAGGCTGGTCTCAAACTCCCAACTTCAGGTGATCCACCTGCCTTGGCCTCCCAAAGTGTTGGGATTACAGGTGTGAGCCACTGTGCCTGGCCCAAGCCTTTTTACTCCCATCCGCATCAAGGGCTTTCCCCAGCATCCTTTTAGTAGAAGACTTCAGGTCTCCAGTGTAAGATGTGAGTCAGAGCTCTTCTCTCTCCATCCTCTGTTGCTTAGATGGGTGAAAGGGAAGTGTCTAAAGGCAAAGTCAGAAAGGACAAGGGTATCCAAGTGGTCTCTGGGTCTTTTTCAATTGGACCATCTTTTATTTCATTTATTTGTTCATCCTTGTTTTTTAATATAGGATTATATATCTTATCCTGTGATGAAATAATATTATAACCTATCTTGCACATTTTTTTGAGGAGGAAATGGGTTAATCCATGTGAAAGCATTTGGAACAGTGCCTGGCATATTGCAAGTACTCAACAAGCATCAGCCATATTCATTGTCAGTTCTCTGCTTGGCACTTTAAGGACTTGGGGCTGGAATAGTAGCCTCTGCTGGGGGCTGCACATCTGCCAGGAACCCCTGCCACCTTCAGTGGCACTGGTGTCCCTCATGTGGCTGCCATGATGTCTAGGAGATTCCCAAACTGCATAGTGTTTGGGTGAAGTTGGTGAACATGACTTTTCCTCTCTTTTGTGTTCTAATCTATTAGGATTATACCAAAGCAATACCACTTTATACCCCCGTGCCTTACAAAGTTGTAAATGAAATGAAATCTTGAATGGAAATTGCTCTTTTAGTTTTTACCCACAGCTTTCATACTACCATTAGGCTGCAGGCATGGGTAGTGCAGACATCATGTATTGAGTCAAGCTCACAGTGAGGGTATCATGGTACAGAAAAATCTAAGGGACAGACATGTATTGTTTTAAGTCATTCAGCAAAATATATTGAGTGCCTTCTATGTGTCAGGTAATGTATTAGGAGCTGAGTTGCATCGGTGATTGGAGAGGAAGGAATTCAACATCTGGCTGGGGCTCATCTACTCCCTTTACTGGAAGAACACCTCCAAGGGAGAGAAAAGCAGATGATCCTTATGATTTCCTTGTCAGCTAAACATCTGAGAGAATGGACTAATGATATTTGCTAGGAAGAAAATATTTTAACTATTGGATAACCTTAGCCAGATGTCCCTAGCCAATGAATTACTTAGAGTATATAAATCCAGAACCTATGACAATCTGAAGGATGTCTCTCATGTGCTGTTCCTCTCTGGGGTATAACTTAAAAGTGCTGCCTACAAGCCGGGCACAAGATGGGTGGATAACGAGGTCAGGAGTTCGAGAGCAACCTGGCCAACACGGTGAAACCCTGTCTCTACTAAAAATACAAAAATTAGCCGGGTGTGGTGGTAGGTGCCTGTAATCCCAGCTACTCAGGAGGCTGAGGTGGAAGAATCACTTGAAACTGGAAGGCGGAGGTTGCAGTGAGCCGAGATTGGGTCATTGCACTCCAGCCTGGGCAACAAGAATGAAACTCTGTCTCAAACAAACAAACTACAACAACAAGAAAGTGCTGCCTGCTGTGGTTGGAGCCCTGCAAAACTTCACTGGGCAACTTTGTGTGTTATTCTGAGCAATAGATCATGTGTCCAGTTCTGGGCCAGGGAAGTCACGTGGGTGTTCCTGATCTCTCTTGCTTTATGCTGCATGGTTGACTGTACCTTTGAAATACCTAGCAAATCTTGATACTGAAAAAGTTCTGATCCACTGGAGTCTAAACCGGCAATCTAACCCAGTGTGTAATCTTGTGCCTTGTGTGACCACAACGGACAAAAATTCTTGTCTTTGATGTAGCTTTCCTTTCATCCTGAGGAAGTCTTCTTTCTTCTGTTGACTCAGGCTTTGTTATTGAGTCAATCTCTAGCACATTATAGCGTGGTGGTTAGGAGCAAAACTTTGATGCCAAAGCGCTGGGATTCCATACTACCCAATATTGGATGGGCCCCAACCATCAGCTGTGTGACTTCGTGGAACTTGCTTAACCTGTCTGAACCTCAGTTTCTCCATCTATAAAATGGGAATGATAATGGTGCCCATCTCATGGAGTCACCATGAGCTGGATTCACACAGAGAATGTCCTAGGAATAGTGCTGGCACATAGTGAAGACTGTGTCAGTTTTAGCTAGTATTATTCCTTGAAGATTTCTTTTCTAGGCATCTGAGAAGTCTTAGCATGGACTGACTCTGGCAGGCTTCCCTAGCAGTTTATTATACATGTCTAGACATCATTCATGGGCATAAATGTGAATCAACACCTTATATAGATCACTTGTCACCTTTGCGTACACATCACAAACTGAATTTACTTTAAACTGAAATCACTTATTAAAACCATTTTTACAACATCAATTTGAGATTTGATGGGTTATTTTTATTTATCGTGATTCTTCCCTAACTCAAACACTAAAACTTCATTTCTGGGGTAGCTCGTAGTGCAAAAATATGTTTACATTGAGAATGATTACACAACCTATTCACATGTATTAAATAATCTTACTTAATTTGCTGTAAACTGAATCTTCCCTGTGGACACAGTGATAGAAAAAATTATATTGTTAATTATCTCCAAAGTTCAAATTCCCTACAGTAACCTCTGGTAGAATAATTTGAATGTGGCCTCAGGTGTTGATTTTTGAAATGCAAATACAGCTCAATTAGGCGCAGCAGCTGTGGCTACAGCATTGCCGCCTACACTCTAGGTTTAATAAGAATTGATTTGCCAGTGTGTGTATTTTCATAGCGTTGCTCAGTATTCCGGCCTCCATATTCTATCTCTTCATAACTTTCTGAATCAAGTGAGTCTCACACAGAGCCCATTGTTGGCTTGTGTGTGTGGGTGTGTTTTGCATTTAAAAAATAATTTTCTTTAAAGGAGTGAATATGTCTTCTACAATTTAATCTCTCTAGGCATCTAATATATGATCTGACACCTAATAGATACTCATCTAATATTTCTTAAAAAATTTCTAGTAACAATATGTAACAATATGATCAGAATAGGGATAATAGCTTCTTTGTAGATAAATACAGAGTACTTTTCCAAAAGCTATTATAGGTACACTGTGGCCAAATTCTCTAACCTTCCAGAGGTTTGTATTTCTAGTTGTTGGATGTTTACTGATGAAGTCATGGAGCCTGTAATTTGAAATGCAAACCTCTGAAAGGTTAGAGAATTTGGCCACAGTGTACCTATAATAGCTTTTGGAAAAGTACTCTGTATTTATCTACAAAGAAGCTATTATCCCTATTCTGATCATATTGTTACATTGTGTTTAGATATGCCCTCGTCCATTTTTGTGGTTATACTAGAATATCTGAGACTAGGTGGTTTATAATGAACAGACCTTTATTGGCTCACAGTTCTGGAGGCTGGAAGATCCAAGATCAAGGTGCCTGTATGTGTGAGGATCTTCCTCCTACATCATCACGTGGCAGAAAGTGAGAGCGCAAAAGAGAGACAGAAAAGGGGGCTGAATGCACCCTCTTACAACAAACTCGCTCCCAAGACAATGGTTTAATCCATTTATAGAGTGGAGCCTTCAGAATTTAATCACCCCTCAAAGGTCCTACCTCTTAATACTGTTACAATGGCAATGAAATTTATTTTCATTTTTATTTATTTATTTTTTGAGATGGAGACTGGCTCTGTCACCCAGGCTGGAGTGCAGTGGTGGATCTCGGCTCGCTGCAACCTCTGCCTCCTGGGTTTAAGCATTTCTCCTGCCTCAGCCTCCTGAGTAGCTGGGACTACAGACTTCACCATGTTGGCCAGGCTAGTCTTGGACTCCTGGCCTCAAGTGATCCACCCACCTTGGCCTCCTGAAATGCTGAGATTACAGGCATGAACCACTATGCCTGGTCTGAAATTTCAACATGAGTTTTGGAGGGGACAAACGTTCAAACCATAGCAAAAGACATTTTTTAAAGTTATTGTTCAGCATCAGCCCACCACCCTGGGAGGATAAGTCTGATGATCTCTATATTTTACAGGTGAAAACATTAAAGTTAGGTTGTTTTAATGACTTGCTCCAGACTGCCAAACCAGTGATTAGAAAACTTCAGAAATTGTGTCCTTCTTTTAGCTTTAGGACTCTTAAGGTAAATTATAGGCTCAATGACTTCATCAGTAAACATCCAACAACTAGAAATGAATGGAAGAGGAGAACCTGAAGCCATTTAGAAACTGTTAGGAAAAATCATCGTAAAATACAATCAAACTGATCTAATGAGTAAACCAATCCTATTATATTCTCATATCCCCTTTGCAGAAAATGTTTAAACATTCTGTATGGGCACAGAGGAATTCTAAAGAGATGTGTGGTGATTGGCAGATGGATAGGTCTGTGTCCATTCACTTGTGCAGCTTAAGGACAGTCTCTTTCAAACTTTTGGACATATAGGGTCACTTCTCCTTAGGAGGTCATAAAAGCTCTGTCTTTCAAGTATCTAAAGCAGACCTTCTCCTAACTGGCTGGTGGGGTTCCTATTAGAAACAGCTCTAAGCCAGTTTGGCCATGCGCGCAGACCAGGCAGATTAGACACCATGAAGGTTTTGCAGCAGGTGTAATACCACTGAATAGAGCACACACCCATTCCATTAAGAGAGCTTCCACTTTTCTCCACCCTACACACTACATCTTTCTTTTTTTCTTTTTTGACATGGAGTTTCACTCTTGTTGCCCAGGCTGGAGTGCAATGGCACGATCTCGGCTCACTGCAACCTCCGCCTCCTGGGTTCAAGAGATTCTCCTGCCTCAGCCTCCAGAGTAGCTGGAATTACAGGCATGTGCCACCACTCCTGGCTAATGTATTTTTAGTGGAAACAGGGTTCTCCATGTTGGTCAGGCTGGTCTGGAACTCCTGACCTCAGGTGATCTGCCCACCTCGGCCTCCCAAAGTGCTGGGATTATAGGTGTGAGCCACCGTGCCCAGCCTCTTTCTTCTTCTTATTTTTTTTAATGCATACCTCTGTGTCTAGAAGAAGGTTGGTAGCAACTAAAGGCCAATTTTACTCACACAGCTTAGGAAGAGGATAGAAATTGAATACCAGGGCTCAAACTTAATATCTTGGCCATCGAACTGTGAAAGCTGTCAAAATCAAAATGGCATCACTAATGTTAAGAAAACTATGACAAATAGAGTTGGAGAAGACCATGAAGAAAGGGTTCTTACACTTGTATGCCTGATAAAGAAAAAGATTCTATGAAACTACAATCTTATAAAAAGGCCATCGTAACCTTACACGCACACAAATGTTTTTCCAAGGACATCTGCCCAGTAACTGCCTGCCCAGCCTCAGAACAGTGTCATCCTTGTTATTGATCTCTATAGCCAAGGGTAATTACTTCAAAACAATTATGTAATCCTCTTTATTTTTTCCCTGTAAAAACCTTTGTCTTCTTTTACCTCCCTGAATATGCACATAGTTTACTATGGCATCCTTATTCCCATTGCAATGTTGTATTCCCAAATAAACTTTTCCTTTCTTTTAGAGAGCCTCTTTCTGTTATTTAGGTTGACAAAACCTACAAGGGGCTTCTGAGCCCCCATTCAGAAAGTAATAAGTGGGAAGGAAACCCTATGTCCCTCATTTGCCCAACCGTGTATGGAGCTCAGTCTGGCATTCCAGCTGGGATACAATGTCTTGTCAGTTCCAATAAAAGAACTCTGGACCCCTATCTAGGGAACAGGGGCTGAGGAGGTAAGTCCATGACTCCAATCAGCCGGATCCAAACTGGCTAGAGATCCAGGATGCATGTCAGGAGCATCACCCTGAAATTCATTTCTTCCATCCTTACTCTCTCTGAAAGAACGGGACTGTACAGGACAGTCAGAGAAATTCTCAGGGAAATGATTCCAGAGGTGTTAAAGGCAACATTTTCTTGGAATCAGGAGGTAGTCAGCAGTTTCCTCTTCTAAAAAGATTGCAAATGCTGACAGATATTGTCTGCAAGGGTTTTTATGAGCCACGGACAGTTTTAACAAAGATTCTACCTTTAAGATAGGGAATTAGGGAATGGTTGTATCCTCATGTTTATGGGAAAAAATCAACATTATAAACAGCTATTTGTCAATTATGTTAGCAGTTCTATGTCTTTTTTTTTTTTTTTTTTGACAGAATCTTGCTTTATCACCAAGGCCAGAGCACAGTGGCACAATCTTGGCTCACCACAACCTCTGCCTCTCAGATTCAAGTGATTCTCTTACATGAGCCTCCCGAGTAGCTGGGTTTACAGGTGTCCACCACCACGTCTGGCTAATTTTTTTGTATTTTCAGTAGAGACAGGGTTTCACCATATTGGCTAGGCTTGTCTCAAACTCCTGACCTCAGGTGCTCCACCTGCCTCAGCTTCCCAAAGTGCTGGTATTATAGGCGTAAGCCACTGCACCCAGCCAACAGTTTTGTGTCTTTTTATATTAGCAGTTTTAAATATGTCTGAATTGTTTAGTCCTTTAAAATATGTCTAATTAGGTTTTGTTAAATATTTTCTTAACCATTTAAACAAGATTTAACTTACAGAAAAATCATTTTTTAAATGGAAATAGGTAATAAACTCCCTAAATTTTTCATGCCTGTGGAGAATGGAGTTTAGGGACCATAAAACACGGAGTAAAGTTTATTTGGTTTTATGTGTGGAAGCCAAAGATAAACAAGATTTCTCCTTGTATTATGGCTCTAAAAACACAAGCTTATAAAGTAAAATAAAACCTCCAAAAATGGAATTCCAGATCCAACAAATACAATGTGTACGACTACTAGAATCTGTTTTTGCTGACAGCATTTCTACCACTGAATGTGTGGAGTTTTCCACAAGAACAAACAATTCTCCAACTCCCTGGACACAAACTAGGTACCTAATAACTTATTTCAATTCTGACCCTAACTACCCCACAACTTGAAGGTTTAACTTGTGCATCAGATCCCGCAAGTTTAAGAGCTCAATCTTCAATTTGAAGATTGCCCCACTTCAAATGCCAGGTGCAAATCTGGGCCTCTGGTACTTTCGACCGTACTATAAATTGGGGGTTCCTACAACCGTCTCCTTGCCTTTGCTAGAAAGGCTTACAGAAAAATTCAGGAAAACAGTTTACTTACTATTACCATTTATTATAAAGGATACTTCTCAGAAACAGGCAAAAGGGCGATGTATAAGACAAGGTATGGGAGGTAGGGGATGGAGCTTCCTAGGGGTGCCAGCCTCCCAGAACCCAGATGAGTCCACCAACCCAGAATCTCTCAAACCCCACTGTTTAGGATTTTTATGGACGTTCCATTACACATGCATTATCAATTAAATCATTGGCCAGTAGTGACTGACTTACTCTCTAGCGCCTCTCCCTTCCCTGGAGGTCAGGGTGGTTGGGCTGAAGGTTACAGCCCTCTCATCACAGAGTTGGTTCCTCCAGCATTCAGCCTCATCCTGAAGCTATCTAGGGACGCTCACTCATTAGCATAAACTCAGATATGGCTGAAAGGGGCTTATTGTGAAGACCTAGTGTTTGACAGCACAGCAGGGTGACTACGGTCAATAATAACTTAATGGTGCATTTTAAAATAAACAGTGTAACTGGATTGCTTGTAACAAAAAGGATAAATGCTTGAGGGGATGGATACCCCATTCTCCATGATGTGCCTATTTCACATTGCATGTCTGCCTCCAAACATCTCATGTATCCTGTAAATATATACATCTACTATGTACTCACAGAAAATAAAATTTAAAAAAATTTAAGGGCTTACTATGAACAACAAAAGATGCTCCTTTCATTTCATCACTGAGTAAATTCCAAGTGTTTTAGAAACTCTGCCAGAAACTGAGGGTAAAGACCAAACATATACCATATTTCTTATTATATCACACCATCACAATGTGCTTTTGGCTTAATAGACAAATAACTTGGAAAATAATGAAAAGATTAGAGTTTTCTTCTGAATTTTTGGAGGGCTGCTCTCAGTGAATATTTCTTATTTATGTTATCAAGTGACACATTTTGGTGCAAACAGCCACTGATTTGGCATTGCACAGAGTGAAACACAGCCTCAATTCTGGCCCTCCCAAATGCCATTAAATAATTGAAATGTGATTAAAGTTTTAGATGTTACAGAACCTTGCCAAAATTCATTAGCCCTCAAAATCACCTCCAGTAATGTCCTTGCCATTCTACAAAGAAACAATGAAACTCAGGAGATGCCTCCAGTAACCCTGAAGTTCTAGGTTGGAAATGCAAGATATTATACCCCAGTCTTATTTCCATTTGTTTTAAGCAGTGGTTCTGCCTATAATACAAACAGGACAGAGCCTGTGTTTATTTGCCTGTATACATTCCAGAATTTCATTTCCAGGTCCATAGCTATATGTTAGAATGATGGGATCTTGGAGTGTCAGTTAGGGTAGGTGAGGCTGGGCTATGGTAACCACCTCCTCCCTTGGTGGACTACTTTTCTCTCATGCTTCAAGACCATTGTAGGTTTACAGGGTGCTCTGTTCTTTGTCTCCTCATTCTAGGAATAATATTGTCAGAGCAACCATCATCTCAAATATTATTGTTGCTATGAGAAGGAGAAAGAGAGTTTTGGAGGACCTTACACTGGTGATGTAATGTTCTCTTCTAAAAACAACAGTCACCCTTCCTGCTCATAGCTTATTGGTCAGGACTAATCACACAGTTCCATCCAACCTTAAGGTGGTCAAGAGGCGCATCCACACGGGTGCCCTGAAAGCAGAGAGCCAGAAATACTTGGTGAACATCACTGAGGACCATCTTCACACTGGATAAGGGCTTGAGGTCTAAGTAACAAATACCAAGAAGAATAAATCAGCATCGAAAATGATTTAAAGAAAAACCAACCAACCTTTGGGCAGAATTTTTAGGAAAAAGAGAAAAAAAAGGCTGAGACAAAACTGTAATATGAGAAGATATGAAGACATCGTGTATTCCAGGAAAGTTGTTTTCCTTAATGTTGGGAGACATTCATGTATTCCTTAATGCTGAGGGACTTAAAAATCATCTATTTCCTTGTAAATTTGTATGATTTCAAATGGTTACATTGCAACCTGCAGAGAATATGTAATAAAAATGACCTCATAAATATTCTTAAGTGTTGGTGAGAGAGAATGTACGCCTAAAGCCTATAAATAGGAGGCAGGCCTTTTTTCCATTCTGGATTTATATGTTATATGAACAGAGAAAAGGAGGACGATCCCAGAACCAAGCAAATTGCCTGACACCTATGACAGATTCTAAGTACTTGTTGAACAAAGGATCCCTTTATATAAGAAGAGTATGTTTTTACAGAGAAATTCACAGACTTGAAGATGACACCTAGAACAGTACCTGCCTGGTACCTGGTAGTTTCTGGGTTGCATGTATTGTATTGAATTGTAAATGTTGAATCAGTGAATGAAGACAGAAAATGTGAATGAACGTAAAAAGGGGGAAAGAGAGAAGAGATACTGAAAGGAGAACACACAATACACCCAACCAAACAGAGAAAGTGGACAAATGATCAAACATGAAAAGAAAAATGTACAGAGAGGTCAGACACAGTAGCGTTAGGCTTCTCCAGCTAAGCTGACATCTGTTCTACAGAAAACAGAACATCTGGTTAGAAATTATTGGTTGACCCTGGTCACAATTTCATCTCTCAATTACAGAGGATGGCAGGGGAGCTTCTATTCCAAACTCAAGTTTCCTTTTCATTCCAAAGTAGTAGTAATTTGGAAATTAAAAGGAAAAATATTTAGACAAAATATTCTTGAAGTTTATCCTACAATGGCTTATGAACACTAGACACAGACAACCAGACATATATTGACGTAGGGAAGCAGCCATCAAAAATTTAGAAAAATTAAGGTTTTCATTCCATGAACAAAATTTCTGAAAGCATAACCCACAAAAGATGAAGTCTTATTTTACAAATGTACTCCTGACCATCAAAAGGCCATCGGAAGAATTCATACTGGTTATTGACAGGAACACTCTGATTTGAAAGGCGATATACAGTTGATTTATTACACATTTTATTTATTTTTTTATTACACTTTAAGTTCTGGGGTACATGTGCAGAATATGCAGGTTTGCTACATTGGTATACATGTGCCATGGTGCTTAGCGACACCCATCAACCCATCATCTACATTAGATATTTCTCCTAATGCTGTCCATCCCCCCGCCCCCCAACCCCCGACAGGCCCTGGTGTGTGATGTTCCCCTCTCTGTGTCCATGTGTTCTCATTGTTCAACTCCCACTTATGAGTGAGAACATACAGTGTTTGGTTTTCTGTTTCTGCATTAGTTTGCCGAGAATGATGGTTTCCAGCTTCATCCGTGTCCCTGCAAAGGACATGAACTCATCTTTTTTTTAAGGCTGCATAGTATTCCATGGTGTATATGGGCCACATTTTCTTTATCCAGTCTATCATTGATGGGCATTTGGGTTGGTTCCAAGCTTTGCTATTGTGAATAGTGCTGCAATAAACATACATGTGCATATGTCTTTATAGTAGAATGACTTATAATCCTTTGGGTATATACTCAGTAATGGGATTGCTGGGTCAAATGGTCAAATAGTATTTCTAGTTCTAGATCCTTGAGGAATTGCCACACTGTCTTCCACAATGTTGAAACTATTTACACTCCCCACCAACAGTGTTAAAGCATTTCTATTTCTCCACATCCTCTCCAGCATCTGTGTTTCCTGACTTTTTTTTTTTTAAAATGATCACCATTCTAACTGGCATGAGAATGGTATCTCATTGGTGGTTGATGTTCTATTCTCTAATGGACCTAGTGATGATGAGCTGTTTCTTCCATATGTTTGTTGGCTGCAGAAATGTCTTCTTTTGAGAAGTATCTTTCATATCCTTCACCCACTTTTGATGGGTTTGTTTTTTTCTTGTAAATATGTTTAAGCTCTTTGTAGAGTCTGGATGTTAGCTCTTTGTCAGATGGATAGATTGTAAAAATTTTCTCCCATTATGTAGGTTGCCTGTTCACTCTGATGATATTTTCTTTTGCTGACAACACACATTTTTTAAGCATCATGAAGGTCAAACCGTCAAATGAACTAAAGTCCATGATAAAAGCTAAAAGCCCAATGTAGCTATTTTGTAAAAAATTAACATAAAGGTGATGATGGGATCATCATGGCCGACGGGAGGCAAGACTAGATTCCAACTCTGGACGGAGCAGTGTGCAGAGGCTTGTATTGTGAATTTTAGCTCCAGATCGAGTGCAAGAAAAAGCAGCAATCCTGAGAGGACCCACAGACCCTCTGAAGGAAGCACACTGTTCCTGAATGACCCAGGAGACACCCCAAATACTGTGAATGCCCCAACTGTGGAAGTGGGAAAGAGGGACCATCATCTTTTGAACACACACCCCCCACTGGAGAAGCTGAAGATCTGTTTGCAGGGGATGTTTCCAACTTTACCTGGAGCTGAGTCAATTCAGGGAGCCAAGTGAAACACAGGGATAGAGGTAGCAGCAGAAGGGCCCTGGAGGCTCGCTGCATCTCCTAGCAGCCCATTCCTGCCCGGCCTGGCACCACAGGGATCCATGGGGAGAGCAGCCAAGAGGAACAGGAAGTACAACTGGACAAAGGGAAGGAAATCTCTAGCTGAACTTTGTAACAGTTTGAACAGGGTGAGAAGCCTCCTGGCCAGATCTCGGTGGAGGGTGAAAATCCAGTGTGCAGACTCCATATTGCAGGGGAAGAACCAAGTCCATTTCTTTCACAACTGGGAGGCAGGTAGCCTGGGGTAAGTTTTCGAGCCCATCTTGCCTTCCTCCTGCAAACAGACTCAGGGCTGTTGTGGGAGCCATGGTGGGAGTGAGACCGGCCCTTCGGTTTGTGTGGGAGCTGGGTGAGGCCTGTGACAGCAGGCTTTCCCCCACTTCCCTGGCAACCTGCACGACTCAGCAGCGGCAGCCATAATCCTCCTAGGTACACAACTCCAGTGACCTTGGAATCTCACCCTCATCCCTCAAAGCAGCTGCAGCAGGACCCACCCAAGGAGAGTTTGGGCTCAGACAGCCAAACCCTGCCCCCACCTGATGGTCCTTCCCTATCCACCCTGGTAGCTGAAGATAAAGGGTATATAATCTTGAGTTCTAGGGCCCCACCTACTGCTGGTCCCTCTCCACACTACTACAGCTGATGCTCTCTGGAAAGCGCCACCTCCTGGCAGGAGGCCAAGCAGCAAAAAGAGCATTCAACCACCAGAGCTAAGAACCCTCACAGAGTCCTTCGCACCCCACACTGCCGCCTCCCCGGAACAGGCGCTGGTATCCACAGCTGAGAAACCCATAGACAGTTCACATCACAGGACTCTGTGCAGACAACCCCTAGTACCAGCCTGAAGCCGGGTAGACTTGCTGGGTGGCTAGACCCAGAAGAGAGAGAAGAATCACTGCAGTTCAGCTCACAGGACGCCACATCCATAGGAAAAGGGGGAGAGTACTACATCAGGGGAACAGCCTGTGGGACAAAAGAGTCTGAACAACAGCCTTCAGCCCTGGACCTTCGCTCTGACAGAGCCTACCCAAATGAGAAGGAACCAGAAAAACAACCCTGGGAATATGACAAAACAAGGCTCTTCAGCACCCCCCGCCCCCCAAAATCACACTAGTTCACCACCAATGGCTCCAAACCAAGAAGAAATCCCGGATGTACCTGAGAAATAATTCAGGAGGTTACTTATTAAGCTAATCAGGGAAGGACCAGAGAAAGGCCAAGCCCAATGCAAGGAAATCCAAAAAATGATACAAGAAGTGAAGGGAGAAATAGTCAATGACACAGATAGCTTAAAGAAAAAATGATAAAAAAATCAGGAAACTTCAGACACACTTTTAGAAATGCAAAATACTCTGGAAAGTCTCAGCAATAGAATTGAACAAGTAGAAAAAAGAAATTCAGAGCTCTAAGACAAGGTCTTTGAATTAACCCAATCCAATAAAGACAAAGAAAAAAAGAATAAGAAAATAGGAACAAAGCCTCCAAGAAGTCTGGGATTATGTTAGATGGCCAAACCTAAGAATAATCAGTGTTCCTGAGGAAGAAGAGAATTCTAAAAGCTTGGAAAACATATTTGGGGGAATAATTGAGGAAACCTTCCTCAGCCTTGCTAGAGACCTAGACATGCAAATGCAAGAAGCTCAAAGAACACCTGGAAAATTCATCGCAAAAAGTTATTTGCCTAGGCACATTGTCATCAGGTTACCCAAAATTAAGACGAAGGAAAAAATCTTAAGAGCTGTGAGACAGAAGCACCAGGTAACCTATAAAGGAAAACCTATCAGATTCACAGCAGATTTCTCAGCAGAAACCCTACAAGCTAGAAGGGATTGGGGCCCTATCTTCAGCCTCCTCAAACAAAACAAATATCAGCCAAGAATTTTGTATGTAGCAAAACTAAACATCATATATGAAGGAAGGAGACAGTCATTTCAGACAAACCAAAGGCTGAGAGAATTCACCATTACCAGGCCACCACTACAAGGAATGCTAAAAGGAGCTCTAAGTCTTGAAACAAATCCTGGAAGCATATCAAAACAGAACCTCTTTAAAGCATAAATCTCACAGGATTGTCTGTTTTGCTGGGAAGGCAGTAACAATATGCAGATGGTAGTGTGCTCTGTCAATTGGTCAGATTGCATGAGCAAGTTATAGGTGTTTGTTGGACCCGTTTGTGAGGAGAGTTTGTGAAGGTCCCCCTGTGGCTCCATTTCTAACCAACAGCAACCCTGTAAATCTCTTCTGCAAGGACTTAGAACCAGGAGAGCAGGAAGGGTCTTGTGGGCTTACAGTAGCTAAACAAAGATGCCTCTAATCCTGTGGCTACCATAAGGTAAGGACAGGAAATTGGATGTAAGAAATTTGGAGCCCTCTGAGGGGTCACACTGCTGCTGTGGAAGCTATGAGATCTCTCTTTCCCTTTCTTGCACAGCACTAAATATGTGTAATAGTCATTTGGGACTTAAAGCCTAGTATTCACAGACATAAATTCCTCTTTCTCTGTCCTTGATTATTTTGTTCTCCCTATTCATCTCATTGTTTTTTTCTCTTCACATGAACTGAAGCTGATTTCTGAATGTACTTCATTTTCTGCTTCCCTCCCTTTCTTCCTAAGACTGCAAAATTTTCTATTGGGAACCTAGCTGTTTCCTACTGCTATATATGGTTGAAGTATATAGTGCAAATCCTGATGGCATTGATATGTGGGTTATTTCCAAATTATCCCTGATTACAGATGCTGCTGTATCCTGAATCTTTTCCTGGCTCTCTGTCACACAGCCAGCCATACACCACGTGACGCACTCAAACATCACTACCCACTTTTTTTTTTTTTTGAGATAGTCTCGCTCTGTCGCCCAGGTTGGAGTGCAATGGCATGATCTCAGCTGACTGCATCCTCCACCTCCTGACTTCAATCAATTCTCCTGCCTCAGCCTCCCGAGAAGCTGGGATTATAGGTGCCCACCACGACACCTGGCTATTTTTTTTTTTTTTTTTTTTTTGTATTTTTAGCAGAGATGGGGGTCTCACCATGTTGGCCAGGCTAGTCTCAAACATCTGACCTCAGGTGGTCCACCCACCTTGGCCTCCCAAAGTGCTGGGATTACAGGTGTGATCCACCGCGCCCAGCCCACTACCTATTTTAAAAAAATATTCTGTAGCCCACTCCCATGACCACTACGATACTAGCCAAGAAATGTGCAGCCCACTGGTGAGACAGAAAAGTCTTAGATGACTTCCGGATCTAAACATTTACATTAACATTAAAGGAAAATAATTGAACTGAGAAATTCACAGAGATTCCTCAATGTTACAGTAGGTAAATAGAAAGATACCTCTAATCCTGAGGCTGCAGTAAGGTAAGGACAGGAACTAGGATATAAGAAATTTGGAGCTGTCTTAGGGGTCACACTGGGAGGCCTAGGTGGGTGGATCACCTGAGGTCAGGTGTTTGAGACTAGCCTGAAATTGACTAAATTGAGACCTGTCTCTGGCAAAATTATTTTTAAAAAGTTACCCCAGGTGCTCTTGGTTTCTCAGGTCACCTGCTTGGCTCTCTTCCAAGTTGTGCCTTCCTTCTTTTCTTTCCTTCCTTTCCTTACTGTTCTAAAGCTTTTAAATAAACATTCACTCCTGCTCTGAAAAGAAAAAAAAAAAGCATTAGCCCAGTATGGTGGCGCATGCCTGTGGTCCCAGCTACTCAGGAGACTGAGGTGAAGTTGGGGGTGGAGGCTGCGGGGAGCTGTGATCACACATCTGCACTCCAGCCTGGGTGGCTTGAGAGAGACCGTCTCTCAAAAAATTTTTGACTAGATCCTAGGTATGTAGTATATAGGATATGATAAATAAACCTTTTCAAGTTTAGAGAAAAGTAAAGTCATAGAGGTGACTTTTAACAGGAGTCTTTTTGGCTACAACTGTACAAAAAAGTCACTCTGGCAATGGATTACCATAAGGTCTACTGTGTCAGGCTAATTCAATTGAATTCTAAGCTTCTGAGCACAGATGCTTAAAGCAAAGGGTGGGATGTGCTCCTGAAAACACAGATGAATGTGGGAACCATGATTGTGATAAATTAAGCAATGTTTTAATATGGTGATAAGGAAGTTTTTGTTTAGGTTCAGAATGTTCATGAATGTAGAAACTCTGATACTTCTAATATTTGGTGAGTGTGAAACAGCTGATAATTCACCCTGTGAGGGAATAAAGCAAAGGAAGTCTTAATTTGACATTGTATCTATAACACATTCCATGGTGTGTTAAATGGAGACAGACTGAAGAACGGAACAAGACAGCCCCCAGGGTCTCTCCAGCATGCATCTGCAACATTTAGAGAATCTTTACAGGAGGAGGAGGAAGAACTGTTGGCATTGTATCCAGAACAGCTCCGTGGGATTTTTCCTGAAAGACCAAGCAGCAGTCTGTGTTGGAGGACGGGCTTAAACATGGAGGAAGTCAAGCCTACGGAGTACTTCTTATTTCCAATAATTTCTTATTCGGTAGTGACTGTGAGGATATCAAAAGCCCTGTAGACCCTTTTATGACCTATTTATCCTGTCTGTACATTCATCTGTTTCTTGTAACCTCACTAGCATTATTTATGACTTCCCTTTTGCCTCATGGTTCATGTTGTCTTTATAGCTAATGATAAGTATGGTTCCTCAATTCTATGATTGTTTTCTGCTTGCTTTAAAGAAGATCCAGTTGAAACAAGATAAGTGCACATACACACATACGTTCTACAGTGAGTACAGGTTTTGGAAACAGGTTGCTTAGATTCAGCTCCCATTTCTGTCCATACCTACTAGCTAGACCACCTTGGATAACTTGTTTTTCTGTCTATAAAAGAAAATAATAGTAATAATATCTACTTCATAGTAATGCTACGAGTGGAAAACAATGCTAAATATCGAAATGCTTTTCATTATTATCCGTTATAATTGCTGTTTACTGACAACCGTTTCATACCGTCCTACCTTCCAAAGAGGTTGTCATCCCGATTTTCTTGGGATGTTAAGCTCATTCTCATTTGATGTGGGAGTAAATCTAGTAAAATTTGGCCTTCATCTTCATTTTTCAGAAAGTAAATGGAAAAGATAGGTACATTTATATGCTGATACATTTCATGTAAAAATGTAAATATATAATATGGGCCAGTATATTGGCAGAGATTCAAGAAAGATTGCAAGAGAATCTTCTTAAAAGTAGCACAAATTCATTCTCAAAATTAGAATTTAGAGCAGAATTCATGAAATGGTCTTCCATTGTACGACTCTTAAGATTTATTTTCTGTTTTTCATATTAAGATCATGCAGACATTTATGGGATAAACATGAAAACACTTTGCAAGAACTTGAGAACACTTTAGAAGAAAAATGTCAAGAAATGTTCAATGATTTGTACATTTCCACATTGCACAAGATAAGAAATTTCCGGTCGGGCATGGTGGCTCAAGCCTGTAATCCCAGCACTTTGGGAGGCAGAGGCAGGTCGATGATGAAGTCAAGAGATCAAGACCATCCTGGCCAACATGGTGAAACCCTGTCTCTATTAAAAATACAAAAAATTAGCCGGGCATGGTGGCGGGCACCTGTAGTCCCAGCTACTCGGGAGGCTGAGGCAGGAGAATCACTTGAACCCAGGAAGTGGAGGTTGCAGTGAGCTAAGATCGCACCACTGCACTCCAGCCTGGGCGACAAAAGTGAAACTCCATCTCAAAAAAATAAACAAACTTTACTCGTGGGAATGAAATCCTACTTCACTTGACTAAGATAAATTTACAAAATCCTTGCAAAAATTATCTACTATTAAGACTCCCATTCCTGAATATGAAGGTAAATAAAAATACCAACTACGATTTAAGTATTTGAAGCATTAAAATTTCAGATCTTTAAAGAGCTTATCTAATTCAGGTCCATCAATAATGCTATCTGCTTAAGTCATCACCTACTGACTTCCCACTATAACTTACCATTCTTGCACATATTCTTTTTTACCCACTGGATGCACTAACAAATCCCACCCTCCCTTTCTCAGTTATACTCACCTTTTTTTTTTTTTTTTTTTTTT
>NW_016813202.1:1011598-1013359 GCF_001698545.2 Rhinopithecus bieti
AAAAAAAAAAAAAAAAAAAAAAAAGAAAAGAAAAAAGAAAGATATTTCCAAAGAGGTAATTCTTTAAATCTAAACTAATTCTTAATAAATTGCTAAGAGTGATAGTGGATATTATGGAGGAAGTATATGCAACAGATATTTCCTAAATTACTGATGTTTTTAGGAATCTTTTGTTTTAATTTCACAGAATATATTTTTAAAAATTGATTTATAAGGTGAGTTCTTATAAATAATGTTGTTCTTTTGGTACCTATTTTGTGTGTGGCCTTAAATTATTTCGAATGTCACAAAGTTTTTTCTTCATCGCTTTCAAATTTGGGGCATCTTCAGAGTGCACCCTAGGTCTTCAATTTCTCAAAACTACAAAACTTTCTAAAAGAAGAAAAAACTGAACTGTGTAAACTATGGATTGCTAAATAGTAATGAAGTTTTTTTGTTTTTTTTTAGATGGAGTCTCGCTGTGAGGCCCAGGCTAGAGTGCAATGGCATGATGTCGGCTCACTGCAACCTCCACCTCCTGGGTTCAAGCAATTCTCCTGCCCCAGCCTCCCAAGTAGCTGGAACTAGAGGTACACACCACTCTGTCCAGCTATTTTTTGTGTGTGCGTATTTTCAGTAGAGATGAGGTTTCACCATATTGGCCAGACTGGTCTCAAACTCCTGACCTCAAGTGATCCACCCACTTCCACCTCCCAAAGTGCTGGGATTACAGGTGTGAGCCACCGCACCTGGCCTGAAAACTTTGAACTGTTCAATTTTCATCATTCCAGATCACTTGAAACCACATAAAGCTATTACTCTAACCCCCAATATAAAGTGGCCGTGTTCATTTAGGTAAGCATTGTGTTCAAGTTCTAGCTTATATTATCAAAAAACATGAGAACAGGTGACAGATTTCACTTGTTTAGATAATGAAAGCTAAAAGCAAACTCACATCTTCTGATAGATATGCTAGGAATAACATTAACTAGTTAAAAATAGCCAATTTGTGGGAAAGATATCACTAGAGTGTAAGTTTCATAATGGCAGGATTTTGTCTATTTTGATTACTGACCAATCCCCCATGTCTAAAAGAGTACCCAAGAATAGTAGGCACCTAACAAACATATGTTAAATTGTTGGAGAAATAGAAATGAAACTAATATTTTCTCCCGACCCAGAAATTCTCCCCACGGAAGTGGTGGAGAAAGAAAATACTCTTATGATTGGGTAAGCATTAAACTAGAATGTTATATTCATCACAGACAACCTACTAAGAGATCCACAATAACAGAAATAAATCTCATCCTTTCATATAGCCAAGCAGTGATAACCCACGACCTACATATTTTCAAGGGAAACAATGACTGTTCCTTGAGTTACTGACAACATCATTTGTCACACATCATTCATCCTAATTTTACCTGGTAGTTGGAGTGACTATCTGTGTTAGATAATTGGCTTTATCCAGAGGAAAAAGCAAGCTTCTCATATCTTTATGACAGAAGATAGTTTTGCAAACTGCAGCAAGCTGCAAAGAGCTCAGTAAGATTAATCTCCTGTTCCCTCACTGAAAGTGGGAGATGGGGGTGCTAGTTCCAATGATATTTACATTCCAAAGAGATGGCTTCTAGGTCCTTGAGAAAGACATTCCTGAGTCATAAAGCTGACAAAGGCCTAGGCAGTCTTCAAAAGGAGTATGTGTACATATATATATACATACACACATATATACATATACACATATATACACACACACATATATACATATACACATATATA
>NW_016813202.1:1018188-1068225 GCF_001698545.2 Rhinopithecus bieti
TGTTTAGTGCTTCCTTCAGGAGCTCTTGTAGAGCAGGCTTGGTGGTGACAAAATCTCTCAGCATTTGCTTATCTGTAAAGGATTTTATTTCTCCTTCACTTATGAAACTTAGTTTGGCTGGATATGAAATTCTGGGTTGAAAATTCTTTTCCTTAAGAATGTTGAATATTGGCCCCCACTCTCTTCTGGCTTGTAGAGTTTCTGCGGAGAGATCTGCTGTTAGTCTGATGGGCTTCCCTTTGTGGGTAACGTGACCTTTCTCTCTGGCTGCCCTTAACATTTTTTGCTTCTTTTCAACTTTGGCGAATCTGACAATTATGTGTCTTGGAGTTGCTCTTCTTGAGGAGTATCTTTGTTGCATTCTCTGTATTTCCTGAATTTGAATGTTGGCCTGCCTTGTTAGGTTGGGGAAGCTCTCCTGGATAATATCCTGCAGAGTGTTTTCCAATTTGGTTCCATTCTCCCTGTCACTTTCAGGTAAACCAATCAGATGTAGATGTGGTCTTTTCACATAGTCCCATATTTCTTGGAGGCTTTGTTCATTTCTTTTTACTCTTTTTTCTCTAAACTTCCCTTCTCGTTTCATTTCATTCATTTGATCTTCAATCACTGATACTCTTTCTTCCAGTTGATCGAGTCGGTTGCTGAAGCTTGTGCATTTGTCACGTAGTTCTTGTGTCAAGGTTTTCATCTCTATCAGGTTGTTTAAGGACTTCTCTACATTGATTATTCTAGTTAGCCATTTGTCAAATATTTTTTCAAGGTTTTTAGTTTCTTTGCACTGGGTTCGTAATTCCTCCTTTAGCTTGGAGAAGTTTGATTGTCTGAAGGCTTCTTCTCTTGACTTGTCAAAGTCATTCTCCGTCCAGCTTTTTTCCATTGCTGGCAAGGAGCTGCGTTCCTTTGGAGGGGGAGAGGCACTCTGATTTTTAGAATTTCCAGCTTTTCTGCACTGCTCTGTCCCCATCTTTGTGGTTTTATCTACCTTTGGTCTTTGCTTATGGTGACATACAGATGGGATTTTGGTGTGGATGTCCTTTCTGTTTTTTTCCTTCTACTGTCAGGACCCTCAGCTGCAGGTCTGTTGGAGGTTGCTCGAAGTCAACTCCAGACACTGTTTGCCTTGGTATCAGCAATGGAGGCTGCAGAAAAGTGAATATTACTGAACAGCAAATGTTGCTGTCTGATCGTTCTTCTGGAAGCTTCATCTCAGAGGTGTACCCAGCCGTGTGAAGTGTGAGGTGTCAGTCTGCCCCTAGTTGGGGATGTCTCCCAGTTAGGCTACTCGGGGGTCAGGGACCCACTTGAGCAGACAGTCTGTCCATTCTCAGATCTCAAACTCCATGCTGAGAGAACCACTGCTCTCTTCAAAGCTGTCAGACAGGGGCATTTACATCTGCAGAGGTTTCTCAAGCCTCTTATTTTTAATTTGTATGTTCCTTTAAAAAAAGATGACACATTTCTACCATCAAGAATGTGTTTTATCCCACAAACAAACACATTCATTTCTTCAGTTGCCAATGTCAATATCTAAAGTGTTAATTTAGCCAGGTGCAGTGGCTCACACGTGTAATCCCAGCACTTTGGGAGGCTGAGAAGGGCGGATGACCTGAGGTTAGGAGTTCAAGACCCGTCTGGCCAACATGGCAAAACCTTGTCTCTACTAAAAGTACAAAAATTAGCCTGGCGTGGTGGTACATGCCTGTAGTCTCAGCTACTTGGGAGGCTGAAGCAGGAGAATCGCTTGAACCTGGGAGGTGGAGGTTGCAGTGAGCCAAGATCATGCCACTGCACTCCAGCCTGGGTGACAGAGCAAGACTCCATCTCAAAAAAAAAAAAAAAAAAAAAAAAAAAAGTGTTAATTAGTTTTGGGGTTTTATTATAGAAACAAGATTGGGGAAAGTCCAAATACATGAACATGATCATTTACTTTTAGTAAAAAACACGAAGTGATTTGCCTCAGTATCACCTGTGTAAACAGGACCCTAAATCATAAGCTTGATAATTGTTCTTTCCTATCATAGCATCTGCCGGTTTGTGTGTGTAACTATGTAAACATTCATTAATGAATCTTTAATGCTTTTATAGAATCAAGCCAGGATTTTCAAAGTAACTAAAATAGTGTTGCAAAGAAATGGATTAAATTAGGGGAACTGTGTGAGAGTCTCTCACATTTTATCTTTCAACATTAGATTAATCACAAGGACAAAAATACTATCTTACTGAGCTAAAAAAATTATTTGATTAGTGTTCTCTTAATGATGACTCCAGTTCACTTTTTATGTGTAAATCAAGCCCCAGGGTGCTCAGAAGATATTAATTGGCAGTGAGAATAATCATTCCTTTGGGTTCAATTTACTTGCTGCTGAAATTCTCCCTGAGGTATTGGGGAGAATCAAGAAATTCTGTTTCTATATTCATCACCAAGTGGTACAAGTGGAAAACAATGACAGAGAGAAGACTTACTGTCCTGTAGTGAATGGTTTTTCCCTGTTCCATTATTTATGTCTCAGATGTAAATGTAGATTAACTTGCACTAGGTTTTAGTCTTTCTTGGGTTCAAATAGCATGTACTCAGGCATTAGAAGAGTTCCCATAATCTCTGAGTGCCAAACTCAAGGATTTTCCCAACCGAGACCCATTTGCTGATCTCATCTACAATTTGGCCAAAGATTCAAATCCTTCCATGGTGATACCCATTACTGAATACTGCATGTGCCAGAGGTCGTGCGGTGGGCCCTGTATGCATTATCTCACATACTGAATACTGCATGTGCCAGAGGTCGTGCCCTGTATTCATTATCTCACATAGTCTTCACAGAAGTGTGAATTTTCACAGATGAGGAAATTGAGGCTCACGAGTTAAGTAATTTGCCCTGTGCCAGGTGGCTTGTAAAGAACAGACTTGAAATTAAACCCAGATTTATGAAACTTCAAAGTACACGTTTGATTAAGATGTTTATCTTCATGGCTGGAGAAAACTCAATTTAACTAGATACTAGTTTAGGTACTTCAGCCAGGACCACATTAAGGAAACCTCAAATCATTAAATATTAGCAACATGAGAAAATAAGATTTGCTCCATTAGGGTCAAATGAAAGCTATAGATAATTAACGATGATTTGGTGTCTGCCTTGCTTTCTAGGTTTTCATTTGTGTATTTAGAGTTTCCCTTCTTCACACAATTTTGGAGGCCAACTTACTAGACGGACAGCATTTTTCAGTTATTTTCATCACTCTTCTGAGTCCTGGTCAACAACCTCCTTTGGAAATACTAACAATGGTGGAGCATGGGGGCATTTCACTTACGTGAACAAATGACTCCTAGATAATGGAATGTTGCAGCTTTAAAATAATGAGAAAGGCCTGTTAGCCTGTCCAATCTTCTAAATCAGCTTAAAGAGAAATAGAAAAAAAAGTGCCTTTGTTCTCAGTGTGAATATGTTTGATCTACGTTACGAGAGGTTCATGTTCAGTTAGATAACCTGAAAGCAAGTCTTAGGTGTTGTGTCAGCAAACCCTGTGAGGCTCTTCTATATAGAAGACGAGACTTACCTGCAACCAGAGCAGGCGTGTTAATGTGGAGGATTCCAGCACCAACCTTTGGTTTCTTAGCAAAACTTTAGTAGAAAACAATCCATGATGCTGTGGTAGAATCACAATCAGCAACACCTCCAAGTTGTAGAGCTCTGCATGGAAACTGGATGTACCCATGTTTAAGAGCCATACGAAAGGACTGAAACACAGAGAGTAACATCTCCTATGTGAAATTAAAGTTCTTTTCTTGAGTAGGCATCCTGAGTCACATGATACAGGTTTCAGGAATCAGAAATAATTCTTTGCAGAAAATCAGTGATTTGAATTGTTTATTGATAAGACTGAAGCAACGGAAAGATAAGCAAATATAGAGCTAACAAATTGACCAAGATAGTTAAATATGTATTGTATGATATGTATTTACAAATACAAATATGTATTTGTATACAGATATAATACAAATATGTTTTATATAATAATATGTATTGATTAAGTCTAGATGCTATCATACTTAGCTGTGAATGGTAATCTTGAGCATGCTTAAGGAATATACTCAGAGCAGTGTTTCCTATCCCTACATATCCCCAGTTTGCCATTTAAATAGGCTCTGAAAGTGTCACATCATAGTTGGCTGGTTTGCTCAGCTAGGTTTCTACTAGAGAGCCAGGATGAGGTAAGCATAACACAAAAACCAAGAAAAGCAAATGAGAGAAGCCAGCACATATGCAATAAGAAGTGGCCGGTCTGCTGGAGGGTTGAACAGGGTGAAGAGGGAGATGCACTACAGTGCATTCTGCCAAGTCCTCTGATGTATCACGGACTAGATGAAGTGGAGAACCCCTTGGCTACCTCAACTTCCAATGTAGTTGACTTAATTCAGTGATTATCATCAATGGTTTAGAATACTTATCTCAGTTAAATACCTATTGTTTGAAACCTATCACTTAACTATCCTAGGTCCTGGAACTACAGACAAACTACCTTAGGGTCTCCAGAGTAGCTTTATGGTGAAGGTTCTTACCCTCATATAGAGATACACTTTACATCCAACCAAGCTTCACTGAAAGCTGGGAATCTCCTAAGAGTCTTATGAAAACTTGTGCACGAATGTGTAAATTTATGCAATGTTGTGAGAAAGAATTTCCTAGGAGATAGATTATAGATTTCACCGGCTTCTAAACAACTTTATGATTATAATAAGCTTAAAAACCACATTATGTAGAATTTTGTCACACATAATCCAGAAAGTTAATGAAAACAAAGAACCAGGGAAGGCCCCTAACTTACTGGACTACTGGAGTTATAAATTCAGAAGAAATATCTACTGTTTGTTTACGAATATAATTTTTAGTCTTTAGTCTCAGACAATGCAGTGAGGTACATAGTACCCCTGCATCAAGATGAAATTTAGAAAAATTTCACATAAATAGTATTTGATTTCTAGCCCTGTCAGTCCCTAAAAGCAGCCACCTTAAGTTGGCGGCTTCGTCTCTAATCAAGCACCAGTTTTACATCTTCTATGAGTCAATATGCCTGCTGAGATTCAGAAGCACTGCGTGATTCATTCTGCATAAAATCATTTGGTTTTTGCTCGCTGTAGATAATTGGTTCTTGGCACCAGAACTTAAACTATTTAGAGTCCAAGTCTGTTAAAGTGACATTGAGATTTAGCTTAAACAAACAGAATCGAAGTCAAAGATGTGTTTTCTTAATGCTCTTGCTTGTACCTGTTAAAATCAAATTTTAAGATGCCGGCAAGCATTTATGCTAGAAATGGAAGTGAGACGCTCTGCATTCTAATCCAATGATGCATTAGATTTGGTCCGCCCAGGGAGAAGAGAGAAGACTGACAGCAGGGGCAAGAGTGTTCCCTCTTTGGGGAGGCTTAAGAAAGGGTGAGATGTCCTGTGGGCTAATGACACATGGTGCACAGTCCCACCAGTCACACTTTAGACATGAAGATGTCAAAGACCCCGTGAAAATTAAGACTTCTAATTTGAGAGGTAACATATTAAGCACCTACCCTGTAGCACTGTAGCATATTTTACTACAGAAGTAACCTAATAAAGAACTCTAGCAAACTCTGGGAGTATAGGACCTCAGACAGCAGCTATATGCCACTGGAGGGCAGAAGGAGAAGTGAAAATATATTCAACTGAGAAGTGAGTGTAAAAACGACTGTAATGACTAATATTTATTAAATATATAATATATGACAGGCATTGCTCTAAATTTTGAAAGATAAATTAATACATGTAAAAGACATGCCATTGTTTGGTATATGTACATGCTCAATATGTTAATTATTATTATTAAATTACTATTTTTATTAGGAGAAATCTAGGCAGTCCTTATTGCCTTGTCCTGGGTCCTGAAACTGAAGACCATCAACCCCAGGGTCTTTAGATTTACAGCAAAGGTTCTCACCCTCAGATTCAGGTGCCCTTTAAGTCCAACTAAGAATTTTGAAATTAAATATAATATTTATTGAGGTTTCAGATTCAATAATGGTGAACAATTTGGATTAATCCATCTTCTAAAAGCAATGTATGTAAGTTTATATCACAAACAAACATCAGTATCTTAAAGTACGTATTAATTTGAAGAGTTTAAAAGGCAAGAACCCCCAGGCTAGTTGATTTTTGGATGGAGGGTTGTAGCTGAGAGATGAGGAGTCTATTGGAGCACCACAGCTGCACGTGCCCTGAATTCATTTGCTGCAGCAGCAAAGGTGGGATCTGACTCCTTGGCTGTGCAGGGAAGAGCAGAAGCCAAGGCCCAGGGCTCACCAAAGATGGAGGGACTGAAACCCCTCAGGGTGAGGGCAAACCAGATCTAAAGCAATCCCCATCTGCACTACCAATGCCAGAGGACTCTGGATGAGGCTGTGTTGGGGCCGAGCAAAGCAGAAAAAAAAGAAAAAAAGTTGGAAAGTTTCTAAGAGATTGTGTGACTTCAGAACTCTGCCCTTTTGCAAGTTTCATAAACCAGTAATAAGACTGTTTAATGAGGTTGACAGACAACAACAAAAACAAGATATATCAAGGATATCAGATATAAATAACATGTTAGTCGAGAGGGTAGTAAAAAAATATATGTGTTCTTATGTACTTGCATTGTCTTGGAGAAGGGTGAAGATCTGGATGAATTTTGAATTTGGATTAATTAAGCATACCATAATTTCTAGGATAAGCACTCAAATAATAGAAACGGGGTGAAACTTCCAGACCAGTGAAAGTAAAAATTGCATAATAAAACATTTTATGCAAGCCAAAAAAGGCAAGAAAGAACAGTTAAAGAAACACTGAACCACTGAACAGATGGAACAAATTAAAAATATGAAATAGAATGGCAAAATAAATGACTTTGTAATGAATTATATGTAAACAGAATGTTAAGTGAAAACACTCTTATTTTCAGATGGTATTTAAAAACAAAGCATAGCATGATAAAATATAGCAATATGCTGTTTACGAGACAATTTTACACAGATATATTCAGGAAGGCTGAATGTAAGAATAGAGAAAAGGATGAACAACATAAACCCTAAAAATGAGTTAGTGATGCCAAACTTAAAAACCCAAAGGACATTCCTCCTGATGAAGAGGTTCATTTCATAAGGATAAAATTTCCATTTACCATTAAGATGCAATAATTTTTAATTTATAAGGACCAAGTAACATAGCCTCAAAATATAATTAAAAAATTGACAGCTAAAATAAGAAGTGATGAGTCTATAATTACGGGAAGTAATTAAAGCACACATCTGCAGGTACCACACAACACAGGCAGACAAAAGACTACTAAGTTAGAAAAGATTTGAACAGCGTTATTAATATACTGACTTCACAGATATGTGCTAAACATTGCACGTATCAACTTCTTTGTGTTTAGAGACTTTCCACACAGCTGGGTTCTAACACTCTTTTCAGAACGCTGGCTAGGGAACTTTCCTAACACTCAAGAGTGGATATTTTATATAAAGTAAGCATATATAGTTTGCGTATGGTCATAGGACACATAAAAAATAATAGTATCTACTCACTTGTTCCATCTACCTCAGGCCCTGCTCAGATGCCCTAAGGGCTGAGGACAGCAATATCTCAGAGCACCTTTAACTCATTCATGGGCTGCCCGTTTGCACAACACAGTTGGAAAACTATGGCTTAGAGCATTCTCAGAGGCTGTGAGTGTGGGGGAGTTCTGGACTTTATGCCACAGTATAGTCACAGGTTACCAAAACTTCATGTCCTGTGTTTCATTTGGAAAACCTTGAAATGCGTCTCTGAGCTACAGTCTTTCTTTATACCCCTCCCTTTGTGGTAACAAGACTCCAACATGATCCGCAGTGATGCCCCCTCCTCAGGTTCACTCTGCTATGTCGTCTCCTCCCACAATGACTAGGCTGACCTGTGTCACCAGTAAGATGTTGCAGTCATGTCAAAGTGTGACTTCTGAGGCATTGCACTGTCCGCCTTGTTCTCTTTGGGATCGCTCACCTGGGGAAGCCAGCCACCGTGTTGTGAGGATACTTTAGCATCTCCTGGAGAGGTTCACATGGTGAAGATCCAAGGCCTCCCACCAGCAGCCAGCACCAGCTGACTAACTTGCCAGCCACAGAGATGAGCCATCCTGGAAGAAGATCCCAATTCCAGTTCAGTTTTCAGATGACTGCAACCCCAGCTGATATCCTGACTGCAGCATCATGGGAAACCCTGAGCCAGAAGCCTGAGCCAGAACCACCAAGCTAAGACAACCCCAAATTCCTTATCCACAGAAATAGCGAGATGACATTTTTATTGTGTTAAGCCCCTAAATGTTGAGGTAGTGAAACCACATCCCAAAGAGTTAAAGACACCAATTACTACCATAAAGTCTTTTACTTTTCTGGGCTAAATTCACCATCTTATCGGTTACAGTTTGTGGTGCCCCAAAACAATGACAATAGCAACATCAAAGATGACTGATCATAGATCACCATAACAGATACAATCATAGAAAACATTTTGATACATTGCAAGAATTACCAAAATGTCACACCAAGACATGAAGTGAACACATACTGTTGGAAAAATGGAGCCAATAGACTTGCTTGATGCAGGGTTGCCAGAAACCTTCCATTTGTAAAACAACTTGTGAAGTGCAGTAAAGCAAAGCACACAAAACAAGATATGCCTGTAGCTGGCATCATATCGTATGTAGCCTTTTCCAATTTCTTTGTTTCACTTAGTAACATGCACTTAAATTTCCTTCATGATTTTTCATGGCTTGTTTGTTCATTTCTTTTGAGTGCTGAATAGTAGTGCCTTGTCTGAAAGTATCACTGCTTATTCATTCATTGACCTATAATATCTTGGTTGCTTCCAAGTTTTGGTAATTGTGAATACAACTACAATATAGACATAAGTTTTCCACTCCCTTGGGTGAATACCAAGGAGCATAAGTCTGCAGGATGGCAGATAAGAAAAGAAACAACTTGCTCAAAAGTGGAAATTCCCTCTGCTTGTGAGACAGCAAAACTGGCTGCAATCATTGGAACCAATATGGCCAAGCAGAGTTTGCACAGAAGGAGCTTGCTGCTGTCACAGCCCAAATTCCCACAGCATGTTTCATGCTAACTCCCCCCGAATTTACTCCTGGGTCCCGTGAGGTAGCATGAAGAGATAACTGCACATGCCTGAGGACTGTCCAGACTTATCCTTTCCTTCCATGAATCACCTACTAATCCCAGAATCCACCCCCTAAACCTTTTCTAATCAAGTTGCTGCCTTAAAGGCAGCAGAGGAAGACAGGTTTGAGCAGGAGTCCTGTCTCTCTGTTAGTGAACTTGCAATAAAAACCTTTATTTTCTGCAAAATCCGGTGTCATAGGCAATACTATGGCTCCTAATGCATAGCCCAGGAAGTCCCTTTTCTCAGTAACAGTAATTTGTTACACATCAATAGTGAATGAATTTATCTCTTTAGTGGAACGTAACATCTTTCTAGCTACTCACCACATTTCAAGAGCTGAGAAAGTGGGCTCAAAACTACACCACAAAGTTCAGAAGTTTTATTGTTGTTGTTTTTTCTCACATTTCTTATGGGCAGGGGCAAAAATGTTCCAGATGGGTTCTTGGAGATGATGGCAGGTGGAGCCTTGGTGTGGAGGGTGGTCTGAGACCCACTGTGTTTCTCAGGTGAAGTGATTGCTGCAATAACCATGCGTCTATGTTGCCACAGCAATGGGCAAGTTGGGTTACTAAGTTGGAAATAAGAATGTCCAGTTATGTCTGATGTAGGTAGAGGAGAAGGCTGGAAAATCCCTGCAGAGACTTCTGGGGTATGGGGACTATGTGGGTGGGAGGAGCAAAAGATCTAAGCATAAGTTCAGTCTGTGACTTAAGGGGCACTGAGAGGCCAAAGCAGAAAGCCTGACCGTTTGTACAGTCTGTGGACAGAAGGTGAGCATGGAAGTAAGAGATCAAATGAAGATCCAGAATCAAGATGATAGAAGAGCAGAGTAAGGAGCCAAGAACGAGGGCAGATGAAAAGCACAAAGGGTGGGGACACTTTTGGTGCACAGGGGCTGGGCCTGAGACTCATGTTTACAGGGCATGAGCAGAGACTCTCAGATACTCCGGGAGGCCTGGACTACTTCCATTTTTTGAGGCTCTTAATAAATTATGAAAACCAGGAAAAGACCAAATAATGATATATTTTAAATGTGTATGTTTAACAAACGAACGTTTTGACAGAAGTAAATACAATGTGTGTGATATTTACAAGATGATTATAGATTTTATTTATTTACATCTAAATCTGAATCCCCTAGTGACTGTAAGGAGTGTGCCAAATGATTTCCAGGCCTCGCTCTACCAGGCAAGTCTTGGTTTCTGGCTGTGTGATGTTGGGCTGGGCTGACCTAATGTAAAGGTAAGAGATCGAAGTCTGGGGGATCAAGGCACGAGTCTGGGGGAAGAAGGCAATAGAGGGAAGCATGGAGGATGGAAAGCAATGAAACAAATGCTATTCGCAGTGCTCCTGGGCAACTCAGACCCCCGATCACTTAGGAAAAGCGGATCCACTTTTCCCACAGAGTCCAATTTCACCCCAGTCCGACTTCATACTTAGCTACTGTGTTACCTTAGAAATGTAACTCACTCTTTCTCCATCTATTGTTTTTCTCATTATAAAATGGGATATGTTTTAAATCCAAGAAGAAATCTACAAATATCAGTAAATAGTCATGTGGAAACTTTCAAATTGTGTCCACTCACTTGGCAATTTATAATTAAGCATAACGAAAGTCATAGCTAAGCATAATAAAAAATCATCTCCGCCCTATAAGGAATGGGTTCTGTTCTACTTCAAAATCAACAGGAAACACTTTAATCGTTTTACTGAAATCATGATTTTGCTCAGTTTACATTGGAGACAATAAGGTCTCTGCATTATTCTTGCAGTGTAGGTAAAGTATTGGCTGCTTCTGAAGGAAGAGTACAAATGAGGCTCCACATGTGGCCTAGACCCACTGTTGTGAACAGGAAGGCATTTCCTATTTCACATAGGACCAGCCCGCCTTGGCAGTGACAGCTACCTCACTGGGCTCTCAGGGGGAAATGCCCTGTTCTCTAAGGTCTTTTACAAAGTGCTGTCAATGTTCAATAGCAATGGCCATGAACTTTAAAACTATGCAATGCAATATAAATGCCACATGAATAAAATAACGTAAAACTCTTTACCAATAGTTATTGAATCCCTACCTTTTCTCCAAGAAGTTTTTGCAAGAGCATTTTAGAATGGATGTGATCAGGAGAATAAACATTTGTTGATTTACATCACAAACCCTTTAAACACACATTCTACTTTTGACGTGATCGATAGAGTTTCATTGGAATGTGTGTCGTAATAAACACACACACGTCTGCTTAGTTATTTCTGGCCCTTTCAATAGTAGTGACTGTCAGAATATCTCATTGCTCGACACTGAAGACTCAACATCCTAAAACTGGTGGTTGGAAACCTTTCTGAAGCAGCTTCTGCCCCTCCTGCCCCAACAGTTTGTCCTGGTGGTGGTGATAGGTGGACGCTTCTCTTTCTTACTGGTCCCATGCTTAGTTCAAAGGTCTTCTGCATTTTACCTGCATTTTGCCACATGCAATTATAATACCATCAGTCTACATCATGCCTTAAGGTTGACAGATCAGAAACCACTTGTTACCTTTCCTGATCATGGTATTTCTTGGCTCATCTAATCTTTCATAATGTAATTTCTGAAAAGTAGTTTTACATTATTATGTAAATTTTACAGTGGAATACACAGATATAAATACTCTTCTTGCAGTCTAATCGTCTGAGGTGGATGACAGCACATCTTTGTCTCTGAAGGCGTAATGCAATTGGATATCTCTTGGTAAATTCCAAGTTCTGTGTGAGCCTAAGAGCTCACTGAAGTTCATAATTAACTAATACCAGGGCGATTGCTAGTGAGCTCACAGAAATGCAAAGTAGTTTGAAAAGTTTGATGACTCTACAGATATACATTGTCCAGGAAGTGACATCACCCAACAGAAAAACGATGATAATGGCTGTTAGTGTCACTTTCAGTCACTTATACAAGGCAGTGAATCTCTTTTTTTTTTTTTTTTTGAGAAGAAGTCTCACTCTGTCACCCAGGCTGGAGTGCAGTGGTGCGATCTCGGCTCACTGCAAGCTCCGCCTCCCGGGTTCATGCTATTCTCCTGCCTCAACCTCCCAAGTAACTGGGACTACAGGTGCCCTCCACCACGCCCAGCTAATTTTTTGTATTTTTAGTAGAGACAGGGTTTCATTGTGTTAGCCAGGATGGTCTCGATCTCCTGACCTGGTGATCCACCTGTCTTGGCCTCCCAAAGTGCTGGGATTACAGGAGTGAGGCACCACGCCCGGCCAAGGCAGTGAATCTCTCTCTGAGTCTCAGATAACTCTCTCGGCATTGTCTATCTGTGTGAGAGAGAAAGGAGGTTCACGAGGGGTTCCTAGTTCAGAGGGTTCTTCTGATGGTAAATAGGGAGATGTTTGTTAGGCCCTCAGCACAATGCTTGACAGAGAGCTAGCACTAGGCCCTCATCAGTCATGACAACTATTTTATCCGCAATAAGAATGATTGAGCCAAAATCTTTCTTTGTAATTTGCACCAATCCGTTTGTGCCTGCCCTTTGGAACTCCATATGGTTTGTTTAATCTTTCTTCCACCTGCTGCCTCTTGAGATCTGTCCCCTGCACTTTGCATTGTGTCCAGTGAGGGGACATTTTGCCCTCCCCTCCCTAGAATATTAGGTAGTTACCAGGATAGGTAATGCTGCCAGTGTTTTCCACTGGTGTGTACCAAGCACCTACAAGAGTACTACAATATAAGTACTCAATCAATGTTGGTTAATATCACTGGAATAAATGAAGGAGTGAATGAAGACTTAGGGTGAAAGCCTATACATTTGGAAGATTTGCCAAGAAGCTGAGAGATGCCAGTAATGAAGAAGGGTGATACATCAAGAAGGAAAAAGGCTTAATTCTGAGATTTTCACCTGATGGGCCCTGAGATATTGGAGGCATGAGAGAATAAGCAGCAATGTCTAAAAAGGGAGAACAGTAAGCTCAGAGAGAAAAGGTTTACTCTGGGCCCTAGCAGTGGAAGAAAAAGGCCACATGAAAGACCAGGATGTAGGGGAGGTTGTTTACCATGGACTTGGAGGCCCAAAACTCTGGGGTAGTGCCCAGGCACTAGTATTTTTTTATATCTCCCAAGTGACTCCAAGGTACAGCCAAGGTTGAGAACCAGTGACTTTAAAGAGCGAGTGTGATGAACCACAGACTTCACCTTGGCCATCCCACCACATCGAAGGAGACCCCTAAGCTCTCATGGCCATCGTCATGCACTCAGATATAACAACACAAAATGTAACAATAACAAACACCTTAGCTACCATCATGAAAACCAACCTAAGACAATGACACAAAAAACCCACTAAACGTATGTTCACACATCTTTCTGTGCATCGTCCCCGTAAAATCTGGGATTCAGACACAAACCTCCACAGTTCCCTGGGGATTCCCAGGGAGGACCAGCCCCTACCTCCAGGCCAGATTGCGGTTAGGGCCCTTTCTATGTGCTTCCATTGCTCCTTGTGTATCCCCTGTGAGAACTCTTGTCACATCTAAAAGAAACAATTTCTCATTTCATATCCAACTTCTCAACTAACTGTGACCTCCATGAAGGCAAGGACTCTGTTTTGCTTGTTCACTGCCATGTGCCCAGGATTTAGCAAATGCCTGGCACAGAGAAGAAACTTGATGTATGTTAAATTAATGAAGAGGTGAATGAAGAAGTGGATGAAAGGCCTCATTTGTCACTGTCTGTTATTAGAAGTGCCCTGTCAGGGTCAGAGGCACCAGGCAGCCAAGGATCCCAGCCCCCCAGGGATAGAAATAACCACAGCCATCAGTTGTGGGTTTCCATGAAGCGCTTTGTGTATCTCTCTTGAGGGCATGATGTCACTTCAATAGTAAACGTGAGCCTGCCTTGAAGGCGGGATGAATCTGACTCAGTTCTGTGTCCCCAAAATACCTATGCATTATGCATTTATGCATAGTGGATAATCCGAAAAATAGCCATTGAACGAATAGATGAATGGTGCTCCTTGTAGAAGTATATTCACGCCTCATAATCTAAAGGAACTCATGAAGAAACCCCAAAGTAGAAATCTCTAAAGGTAGAATTTCAGGCACTGTACACCACGGTACACCTGGCAGAGAGACTGTGGAGGGCAAAGGAGACTTTCTGAGGGTCTTAGAGTCACTCATTTGTTTATTTAAAAACTATATATCTGCTGGGTATGGTGGCTCCTAGTGTAATCCCAGCACTTTTGGAGGCTGAGGTGGGGAGATCACTTGAGGTCAGGAGTTCGAGACCAGCATGGCAAAACCTCATCTCTACTAAAACTACGAAAAGTAGCTGGGTGTGGTGGCACATGCCTGTAATCCCAGCTACTCAGGAGGTTGAGGCATGAGAATTGCTTAAACTTGGGGGACAGAGGTTGCAGGGAGCCAAGACTGTGCCGCTGTACTTGAGCCTGGGCAACAGGGTGAGATTCTGTCTAAAAAAAAAAAAAATATATATATATATGGGCCCTGCTATGTGCCAGGCACTGCTCCAAGAACTTGGCCTATGCCAATGAACAAGGCAAGATGCCTGCCCTTCTGAAACTTATGTTGTAGGGGAGACAACAGCAGTGGTTATAATAAATAAACTGTAGAGTGTGCTTGAAGGGTAAAAATTCTCTGGAGAAAATAGAAGCAGAGCTGATGAGGGGCTCAGGAGTGCAGGGGATGGGGTGATGTCAATGGATGGCCATTCATTGGTGAGGTTAGCCACACGGTGACTGCAGACTGTGTCCATGAGGACAAGGACACTTTGTAGCTGAATTTGCTCCAGGAAGGCTGTGTGTACTTAAAAAAAAGAAAAAAGTTTGAATCTACAAAACCAAAACATGACTTCCCAAAGTAAAGGGAAAGGCAGATGATAAACAACTTCAAGAAGTTTTAATGAGCTCTGCTTACAAACACTTGAAGAAGTAGAGCAGAACAGAAAGACAGTAATTTGATTTGATGAATTCCTGCTGTAAACTTTAATGTGTGTTTTGGGTAATTCGAGATGCCTTCATAATAAGTGATATTCATTGCCACTGAATGAATGATTTGAAAATGGACCATTGTCAGCAACGTAAGTTGTGTTTGGGAAGAGCCAAGGTTGGTTGTCAGGCTTTGGGCCTGCTGCTTATGTTAACATTATGAAGAGCAAAGCCACCTGTAAATGAAGAAGATAATATTTAGGGGCTGTGTTCTAACCAGATGGACGTTGGAAGAAGGTTTGGAACAAATGTATGCAGTAGAAAAGGTTGAGATCCTATAGGGTTTGTCTTCAGTTGTAAATAAAAGGAATTGCACTGAACTGCTAGATCAAGACATTCTCTGGTATGAGAATTGTGTTGTTATTCCTGCAGGTGTGATTGTACAGCAAATACCAGTGTCCAAGGAATCACATTACCTCAACTATCTTAGTGAGCTCCACATCTCCAGAGAGGCAAGCTCATTTCTCTGGTGTGGTGGCTTTTTTGTTAAATGGCTTCAATTCTTGCAGTTGTAGCCACCTATAATCTTAATTATTCTCACTGACTTTTCCTAGACTCAAGGAAGGTGAACCCAAGCAAAGATTAGTTTGATGAGGGTGTCAAGTGTAACAGAACCTTCTTCATTTACTCCTATCTGAGATAATGACTAGAATAAAATTATGGAGCTTTTCATTCAAAGTCAATGAAAAGACCTTCTAGACATTTGGATAAAATACAAATAAAAATGCTATGTAGTAACTGCACATATCAAAGAAATGGGTGTACTCAGATGAAAGCTCTGGCTTCATAAATGATTTTTTGCTTTTCTTAAATATATACCAAATAAGACATAACAAGAAATGAGCTTAATTCTGTAAATAAATAAGTTACTGTTTAGTACTACTTATGCATATTAAGGGTATTTAAAAATATGCAAATTATAAACATACTCTTTTGAAAACCATCAGAAAAATATAGGTAAGCAAAAGTAAGAAAATATTCGTAATATTATCACTGAGAGCAGAACACTATTCCATTTTGGTGTATATTTTTTCTAGACTCTTTTCAAAAGTCTGATCTTAATTTACATATTACTTTATAACGATGATAACCATAAAACAAATGGTCAATTATCTCCTTCATGTGTGTATCATAAGGCTTTTTATCGTATAATAGGCACTTCTGAAAGACACTACACTTAAAAACTGAAAATAGATAAATGAAAATGACCACAAAACAGAGGGCTAGTGTTTGACAAAATTTTTAGAAGGAAACACAAGATAAAATCTTTGTGACATTGGATTAGGCAAAGTATTCTTAAATGGAACACACAAAATATCATTCACCAAATGAAACAAAAGCATAGACTTCCTCAAAATTAAGAATTTTGCAAAATACATGTCTGGCAAAGACTTTTTGTCCAAAATATACCTTAGAAAAGTCACTCAAGTAGAAGACAAACAATTCCCCTACCTGCAACAAAAACTGGACAAAATATATGAAGAGATGCTTCACAAAAGAGGAGATGTGAGTAGTTGCTGTGATGTTTAACTTTATGTGTCAACATGACTAAGTCACAGGGTGCCCAGACATTTGGTCAAACCCCATTCTGGGTGTGTCAGTGAAGGTGTTTCTGGATGAGATTCACATTTGAATCAGCAGCTGAGTAAAACTGCCCCCCTAATGTCCATGCGCCTCGTCTGATCCACCAAAGACCTGAATAAGAGGAAGTTTTGCCTGACTGAAGGCTGAGCTGGGACACTGGCCTTCTCCTGACAAACATAGCCATTAAGCACATAAAATATTAGTCATCAAAGAAATGCAGGTTAAAACCACAAAGAGTTGCCACTATACAATTGGTAGAATGACCAAAGTAAAAAAAAAAAAAGAAAAAGCTGACTATACCAAGTGCTAGAGAGGATGTGAAGCAACTGAAACTCTCCTGCACTGCTATTGGTGTGTTAAATGGTACAACCACTTTAGCAAGCAATTTGGCAGTATCTTATGAAAGTTAAATACACACTAATATAACCAAGCAAAATCATTTGGAGAGAAGTGAAGATACATGTTCACAAAAAGACATGTACATGAGTATTCATCATCATTAGTAATAGCCAAAAGGAAAATAATCATATTTTTATCAACTGGCAAATGATAAATTGTGGAATATGCATGCAACAAAGGAACAAGATATTAAACACGGTAACATGAATAAATTTTTAAAAATGTTGCTGGCCAGGCGCAGTGGCTCGTGCCTGTAATCCTAGCACTTTGGCAGGCTGAGGTGGGTGGATCACTTGAGAGCAGGAGTTTGAGACCAGCCTGACCAACATGGTGAAACCCCACCTCCACTAAAAATACAAAATTAGCTGGGTGTGGTGGTGCACACCTGTAATCCCAGCTACTTGGGAGGCTAAGGCAGGAGAATCACTTGAACTTGACAGGTGGAGGTTGCAGTGAGCCGAGATTGCACCATTGCACTCTAGCCTGGGCAACAAGAGTAAAACTCCATCTTAATAATAATAAAAATTTTAAAATTGTGCTAAGTGGAACAAATCAAACACAAAAGATTATATTGTATGATTGCGTTTATATGAAACACTAGACAAAGTAGGTCAAAGAGTGATTGAGGGCATTAGACATGGAAGGGGATGGTGGTTAAATGACTGTATACAAGCTGTGCACTTTAAAAAGATGAATTTTATTGTATATAAGGTAAGCCTGAATCAGCTGGAAAGAAGTGGCAGCAGATACATGAAAATTACCACAAAGGAAAGAGCTACTTTTCGAATGCCTTGACTATGCAGAATCAAAGGGAGGTTTTGTCATCTTTTTCCATTAGTGTCAGTGTCACCCCTGATAGATATGACTTTCAGAAGACACTGCTTTGCTTTGATCAGTAATTTTTGTCTTTTGGATTCACAGAGATAAGATTCTATGGAGCACTCAAGTCTTTCCCACAAAACCTGAACCTTGTCTATTTTCAATATCGGTGAGGTGAAAACCACCAAATAAAGGGGAGACGAAGTGCAATGAACATTGCAAAATCAAAGGTATTCATAACAACGAGCTACAGTGCATTCAAATCAGCAATTGTCTGATAGCTGAAGACCTTATGGGCTGTTCTTTGCCTCAGAGATGTGACAATTGCTGCTTATATAACGGTCACAGATACGCAATTTAATTTAACATTTTTGGAGTCTTTACAAAGCACTAGACCTTTTGCTAGGTCTTGGGGTTCAAAGATTGGGAGACATAGAATATGAGTCCGCAGATGATCTAATGAAGAAACAAGCACTCCAGAAAATATTTACAGTTTCAAGAGTGGTAATAAGGGGGCTTTATATAGAATGCAATGACAAGGGCAGTCATAGGAGTAATTAATTCTACCTAGAAATTTCAATGATGGCCTCACAAGTATGACATTTGAGCTGGAGTTTTTCAAGTGAGCAGGAAGGAAGAGAATTCCATACAGGGGGAACACCAGGACCAAAAGAATGGTGGTGAAAACATGCATAGGAGATCCAGTCTATAGGGAACATTCAGTAAGGATGTCAGGTGAAAAAGACAATGGTAAGATACAAGGCTGGCAAGGGTCACACAGAGAAGAGCCACGCTTAGTGGTTTTTATTTTATTCTGCTTGAATGGAGAGCTAAAATGCAACTTTAGGCATAATGTAGTAGCTGCCTTGGAGCCGTGCCTGGCTCCCACTTACTACCAAAGCACTCTTCCTCCAACTGGTACACATGTTGGCTGCTAGAGGCTCACAAATGCTTCTCTTCTTGGGATAATTGCCCTCAGTTGATAGGAGTCACTTTGCCTGGGAAGTTACTCCTCTTTCCCCACTAATATCTTGGGCAATCCACAGCCCATGATGGATTTATCCGAGGATACAAAGTCCAGCCCCTATACCCTCATGGGAAACCATTGTGTTGTGGTTTTGGTTGAGAGTCCTCCCTCTGCAGATTGGGTGAAGGCTAGACATCCCCCAACAGCACATCCTTTCCTCTTTTCTATCTCTTCACTTCTTCCCTTGCAGGTTTTTCTTGAGAGGACCCCTTCAGAAAATCACAAATACCCCTATTCCTGTCTCTTTTCTATCCTCTTCATTCCTTTCCTTGCAGGTTTTTCTTGAGAGCACCCCTCAGAAAATCACAAGTACCCCTATTCCTGTCTTAGATTCTGTTTCTAGAGAACATGACTCATGACACTAGGGAATAAGGTGATCAGATTTGTGTTTCAGAAGATCTCAAGGTAGTTGAAGTCGGACAGATTTTAGAAATGGAGAAGGTGCAAGGACAACAGATTTCAGAGAGAATGAGGGCCTGGATGGGAGCATCAACAATACAGGGACAGGGAGAGGGAGAGGTGACTCCATTATCTCTTGGGTCAGAGGGTATGTGAAGGAGAGAGAAAACTCTAGGATAACCCTGAAGTTTTGAGGGCACTTGAATGGGCAATGTCATCTACCAAACTACACAATGAACAAGAGGAAACACATCCGGGAGGCAAGATACAGGCAGAGTTGACCTTGATATATCCTGAGACATCTAATGGGGCGTCTAGCAGATAATATCCAGTAAATAGTTTGAAATAAGATTCCAGAGCCCAGATAACAGGGCAGGGATAGAAATGCAGATTTGGGAGCCATGAACATGTAATTGGTCATGGAATCTATAACCATGGATGAGGAAAACTGGGCATGGCCACCCTCCAACGAACTAACCCTTGAGAGGCTGTTGGATGACGGGAAACCAACTGAAGAGATCATTGAAGGGCTCCAAGGGGAAGGGGAGAATCTGGAGAGATAGGTTGTATCCACATAAGAGATACTACACTTGAAGAAGAGAATGATTGCAAATGCTGAGGGCAGCAGAGAGTTGAATGGCTGTGTACTAGGAAAAGGGCAATAGATTTGTCAGTTTGGAGGTTCTAGATGACTTTGACAGAATATGTCCAACTGTAATGAGGATAGAGCTAAATGACATTGGGGTGAGAGGGGAATGGGAGGTGAGACAATCGAGGCCAGATGCTTGCAACAAAAGCCTTTTACCCTATGATTTCCTTCTCCATACTAAATACTTGAAGTTATTTGGATTCCTTCCTTATAGCCCATTTTGTTTAGACCATGGATGTGAATTGTGCATCTGTCAGAAAGAAGAAGCATCTTCCAACTGTGAGGCACAGGCAGTCCAGAAACGTACAAACTGTGATGCAGTAAGAGCTTATCAAGTTAACCAGCCTTGCTGCCCACCCATAACTCTGCAAAGAGCAGCTCAGACAGCCCTTGCGAAGGCCCTTGAAGTTCCTGCCCACCGTGGGCATGCGGATGCCACACTGTGATCCTGGCATCACAGTCAGCCTCCCTTGGGGTGCTGCCCTCCAACTCCAGGAGCTAAAGGTCACAGCCACCCCTGTTCATGAAAAATGCATTTTCCATGGAATCATGTCAACTTGACACTCCTGAAAGAAGGCAAGAACAATGAGAAAGCATTCCGATAAAGCTGTCCTTCCAAACTGCTTTAGCTTTGAGTGCTTTTTGTTTGTTTCTGTCATGTAACCATCTTGCTATTTCTGGTTTTTTCTTTGGTGAGTTTACTCTTTGTTTTTCTCATTTCTGCTCCCACCTCTACAGCATACTGCCTAAGTTTTAATGTTGAATTAAAAGCTCAAAAATGAGCCAGGTACAGCGGCTCACACCTGTAATCCCAGTACTTTGGGAGACCCAAGCAAGTGGATTGCTTGAGCCCAGGAGTTTGGGACTAGCCTGGGCAACATGGCAAAACCCCATCTCTACAAAACTACAAAAAGTTAGCCAGGTGTGGTGGCACACGTTTGTAGTCCTAGCTACTCAGGAGGCCGTGATGGGAGGATTAACTGAGACTGGGAGGTTGAGGCTGCAATGAGTGGTGATCACACCACTGCATTGCAGCCTGGGCAACAGAGTGAGAGAGACCCTGTCTCCAAAAAAAAAAAAAAAAAAAAAAAAAGGCTCTAACTCAGGAGAGAGTTCATGTCAGAAACAGGAGACCAGGATATGCTCTTTGACCTATTAGATCATTTGCTCAACTTCACTGGCCTTGGGGCTTTACTGCTTGCTCCAGGGAGAGCCCTGGTTGCTGCCACATGGCTCAGTCTCCTATCACCTCAGACTTTTTCAGCTTCCCATGGGGATGAGGGCCAAGAAGGGCAAGGTCTTCATCTCTCATGACCTTGCCTGACCAGACAGACTGTGGTAACGTTAATGCCTTCTAGATGCACATCCAGACCCACACTGCAAGGTACAGCATCTAGCTTTTTCAGCAGCTATCTTGAAGCTCAAGGCAACACCACCTAGAAGTGCAGGAGGATCAAAGTTCCTCTGGACAAACTTTGACCAGTAAGAAACAGGAGATGGGAAGAAGTCAGCAGATAAATCGTTCTTCCTTTTGTTCTGCATCAGACAGAGTTGAGTGAGGCCAGGGATTTCTACCCAGCCTGTCTGGAAGACATTCCACCTGCTCATGCCCCAACTGAGTTTATTATAATGTTGTGATCAGCTGGAATTTGCTTTTTCTTCTTTTATTACATCCTTCTTTCCCTTGCTGAAGCTTCCCTGAAAACATATCTTCCAATAAAGCCTTAGTAAATCAACTTTGTTTCAAGCTTTGTTTTCTATGGAACCCAGGCTAAGTCAGAAACTCAAAAGGGAGACTTGTTTATAGAACTTAGAGTTGGAAGGGTTTAAAGACCATCAAGTTCAAACTCCAGAGGAAATTTTCTTTCACATGCTTGGGCATAGCTAACAAACGGATACTCACTTCCTGGAGAGTCCATCCATTCCAACCCAGAGAACCCAGTGTGTGAATATTTCTTTCTTCTACTGGGATAAAGACCTGCTGTTGCTATTTGTGTGTGTGGGGGGGGAGGGGTTGGTGGGGGCGGTTTGTAACTTCCATTCATTAATTCTAGCATTCACTTCTTTTACCTGGGTGTCAGACATTCAAGAACAGCATGATCCCAGGGCCACCCATTTGGAAACGCTAGTCCTGAAAAACGAGACTTAGAAATTATTCTACTTCCTTATCTATGTTTATCCTATTCTAAAAAATAGGCAGTATAACTAAAATAATGTAGTCAACTCTTACCCGGTTAACCAATAGGCAAGTGCTGGTTATATCTTGCCAATTTGCTTCAGCCTCCCTCTCAATGTTCCAAATGAAATTGATTTAAGTTGAATAAAAGGAGGTTGGGCTATTACATAATGGTTCTCTGGAGACTGCACTTCAAGCCTGGCTGCTCACTGAATCACCCAACTCGTACGCTTTCCTGCAGAGACTCCCTGTTCCTCTCCATATTTCCATTCGTATCCTACTTATCTTTATCGTGACACCCACCTCATTGTGTTAGAACTCTTTGTTTCTGTTCATCCCTCTCCCAAAGTAAGAACTGTCTTCTTCATATTTCTCGTCCACTCACAGCCTCTGATTCCCATGATAAAGCCCAGCGTCCTGCACATCGTAGGCCTCAAATGTGTTATACCCAGGTCAATATTCCTATTTCCTATTTCTATTTCTAAGGGGAGAATATAAATGCAGGTGGACTTGCTTCTCTGTCAAATTAGGGTGATTGTTGCTGAACAACTGAGACAAAACACCTGAAAATTGCACAAGTTTTTCTAAGCTGGTAAAATAAAACATGAAGTATAAATATTTTGACATTCCCAGTAGCGTTTTAGGTAAGTGGCTTGAACTAGATTTGTGGGGAACAAAAAAAAGTTACTTCTTACTTATCTTCCTTTTCATCTTAATTCTGTGGCTTTTCTTCATTTTCTTGACAGGAAAGTTCTTTTTTCTCCAGACAGAGCCTTTGATTAACTTCCCAGTGTCCTGAATTCCTAGGGTCCAAACATCTGCATTGTGCTGTAACACATTCCCTGTGCAAATGACGCTCTTTTGGAAATCGCCCAGGCAAAGCAAGCACAGTGAGACTTTTATTTTCAACATTGCTTATTTTGACATGTTTCCCAGAACTAAAGTTTTGACGTATTTCTCATTTTCCCTCTTTTCTTGCAAATACTAAGTGAAGAGGCATGCTTATACATGAAGTGCTTGCCACTAACTTGTTTACAGCTGAGTTTGTGCTTCAATTTTGTTTTCTCTCAGTGGTGATGGATTTGCACCTCTTCATCCACCTCTATCATTCCTCCCTCTTGTAATGTACAAAGTACATTTGTCAAAAGGACAGCTTAAGTCAAGACTCTGGTCTGTGGTCTTGGAATAAAATTTAGGTGCTGACCTCCTCTGAGATATCTTTTACCCGACTGCCGTGAGGACATCCACTTGGTGTGGTTTGAGGAATGTGAGGTTTCCCTGAGAAAAATTCACTCTTCCCCATCCAGAGTCACATTTTGGAAGTGCACGATTCCCACTTCTAAAACCAACAAGTGTCTTACACAAATGCACAAAATTACCTGAGGTTAATTTAGATCATCTCAGCCATTATTACCTCTGTTCCATTTGCTTTATCAAATTGATTAGCCAGTAATGTAGCAGGTCCCTAGGAGAAGATTTGAAGCACCAGGGGCAGGAAATGTCAAGATTCTCTCTCCAGCCTGGTGTCATATTAAAAAAGCCTGACAGAGCACTATAATAGCAGGTTATGACTGTAAAGCAACAGAGGGTAGCCAGATGCAGAAGCTTTGATGGCAAGAACAGGGCTATGAAGGAAAGTTATAGACATTTAGCCTGCTTCACAGTTTTTCCTAGAGTCTGTTCTACCTGAAAACTGTTGCCTCACGAGGTTGCATAAAACCAAACACCAAGAAGTGGGAAATAGTAAGACTTGAGTGTAATATTTATTTCACCTTGAAACTCTAACCTAGCTTGGTTCATTAGATGTGGTGTTAGAGTTGCTTGGGATATAGCTTGGAAACAAAACAAACAACCACACACACACACATTCACATACAACCTGGAAAAGAACACACTCAAATCCTGTATGTACTATGTAATGTCATCTGCAGTGGGTAAACTTATTTACCCTGGAGTTAGCTGGACCAAAGCAATAGCTTCCCATATTTAGATAGATTGTGGCGTGTACTATCTTTCATCCTGTGAATTCATATTGAGCGGAGTTCTGCAAATTTTAATGTGAAGCGATAAAGAGTTTGTAAGAATGCATGCTGGCTCACTCTGTACTCAGTTAGCAGCAAGTTAAAAAGGAGGGTGGGGAAAATGCTTTTCTGAGTCTGACTAATTAACATGGAGTTGTGTTTTGCTGCAGGACCTGTGCATAATCTCAAAATAAGTGGCTGGGGTTGGGTGGGGATAGATATGGTCACCATCCTTCCATCCATGAGAAAAGTCTATAATACAGCTCTGTGTGTGTAAAGGTAGGGGTGGTGGTTGAGGGTGGTGGAGCACATAGCCACCAAATAAAGGCATAATTTAACCATCCATTGAGGTTAATCTGCTCCTCAAGGCAAAACCTTCATGTTCCCTTTGGAATAAAACAGTGGACACTGTGGACAGACAGCAATGGGAAGAATCAAGTGTGGAAAGTCTCTAGCCAAGCTTTTACTTTGTGTGTAGGTGGCAAGAAGACTTTCCATAGTATCTCTGTCTACTGTTTAGGATTGTTCTAAAGAGTTATGACATAATTGCAGAGATGACTGCAATCAATGTTCATTAGTGGCACATGTTAAAAGGGTTAAAACTGGGAAGTACATGCCTTAGGAATTGACGGGACTACTGTGGCTTCTTCACTGTCATCATTATTATCATCATCAGCATTATCGTCATCATTATCATCATTGACAGCAACAATATATTATTATGACACTTAAGACACTGTGATAGTCACTAAGATACAAACACATAATAAAAGTTTTAATATCCCACTAAAAAGGAATATACCAATAGGAACATATTAGAGGCAATTTGCTAAAATGGATACGGAAATAAAACACATATACATATAAAATATGCATGCATGTGTATGCATAGTTTCACATATGTATATATGTGTTTTTTTCATTTCTTAAATCTTGGAATTGTTCTCAGGATTAAATGAGTAATTCGGTTGAAGTACTTTGTACTGTTTTCTTCTATAAGCATCATTGAAGAAACTGGGGCCATTTAATCTGGAGAAGAGAGTGAATAGGGGGCTGTCCCTTTCAAATGGCACCTCCTGCAGGACACTGTGCTTTTTTGGGGGGTAACTGACATGTATCCTGGGCCATCAAAAGGGAGGCAAACAGCAGGGCAGTTTGGATGAGGCTGAGTCACGTCTCAGGGCCTGTCGGGGGACACCTGCCATGCAAAAACCTCCATTGGTGGAAGGCTCTTTGCTGGAGGGAAAAGAAGTAGCTCCTCCTCATGGGTGATGTGGAGGGAGGCTCAGCAATGGCAATGGTAGCTGTCAAGCATCAGCTCCACTCTCCTATAGCCAGAGTCAGCCCCTCCCCGTGCTCAGGTGATGCTCAAAACTGTCTTCACTTCTTTAAGAATAGACATACAGACCAGTGGATCAGATTAGAAGACCAAGAAAAGGACTCTCATGTATAAAGTCAATTGATTTCAGACAAAGCTGTCAAAGTAATTCAATTGGGAATGAATTTCAAACCACAGTGCTGGAAAAATGGAATATACATATTTCAGGAAATATGAGAGAGAACCTCAACCCTTTTCTCATACCAAATAGAAAAATTAAACAGATTGCAGACCTACTTGTATAAGCTAACACTATAAAACATCTTTCAGGAAAAAAAGGAGAACATGAAGTCTTTGTTACTTTAGGTTAGGTAAAGTTTTCCTAGAGAGGTCACAAAAATTCTGTACCACAAAAGAAAAAAAAAAAAAAAAAAACAAGCTGGGCGCGGTGGCTCACGCCTGTAATCCCAACACTCTGGGAGGCCAAGGCAGGTGGATTACAAGGTCAGGAGATGAGACCATCCTGGCTAACATGGTGAAACCCCATCTCTACTAAAAATACAAAAAATTAGCCAGGCGTGGTGGCGGTGCCTGTAGTCCCAGCTACTTGGGAAGCTGAGGCAGGAGAATGGCAGGAACCCGGGAGGTGGAGGTTGCAGTGAGCTGAGATCGCACCACTGCATCCAGCCTGTGAGAAAGAGCGAGACTCCGTCTCAAAAAACAAACAAACAAACAAAAAATGATATATTGAACTTTGTAAATTTAAAAACTCTTCCTCTTCAAAAGACGTTAAGAAAATGAAAAGGCAAGTTCCAGAAGGGTGAAAATATTCTCAATGCATATACCTGACAACCCTTATGGGTCAATAATAATAATTTGAATAATCCAATTAAAATGGGCAAAATATATCAATAGACACTTTACAGAAAAAAAAAAAGGCACATGAAGAGATGCTCGGCATCATTAATCAAGATGAAAATGCAAATTAAAACCACAATGAGATATATAAACAGCTACTTTGGGACACAGAGAGTTTCTTGAAAAGTAAATATATACCTACCATTTGACCTAGCAATTCCACTCCTAGCTACTTACTCAAAAGAAATGAAAACATATGTTCACACAGAAGCATGCATGAGAGTATTCAGAACATCTTTATTCATAGTAGATTAAAAAATGGGAAAGAACCTAACTACCCTTTCACAGAAAAAGGGATTAGTAAGTCCATTGTGTTATAGCCATGCAGTGCAACACTATTCAGCAAACACAGTAAATGACGAATACACCCAACTACATGAATGAATCTCAATAGCATGTTATGCTAAGTGAAAGACACCAAACACACCAGCAAACAGAAGATTGTTTGCTCCCATTTGTTTTATATTTTCTCTCTTTTTTTAATATGACTTAACTGTTAGGTTTATATGTATATATATATATGTATATTTTAATTTTACTTCAAGTTCTGGGATACATGTGCAGAACGTGCAGGTTTGTTACACAGACATACATGTGCCGTGGTGGTTTGCTGCACCTATCAACCCGTCATCTGGATTTTAAGCCCCATGTGCATTAGGTATTTGTCCTAATGCTATCCCTCCCCTTGACCCCCACCCTCTGAAAGGCCTGGTGTGTGATGTTCCCCTCCCTGTGTCCATGTGTTCTCATTGTTCAGCTCTCATGTATGAGTGAGAACATGCAATGTTTGGTTTTCTGTTACTGTGTTACCTTGCTGAGAATGATGGTTTCTAGCTTCATCCATGTCCCTGCAAAGGACAAGAACNGGATTTTAAGCCCCATGTGCATTAGGTATTTGTCCTAATGCTATCCCTCCCCTTGACCCCACCCTCTGAAAGGCCTGGTGTGTGATGTTCCCCTCCCTGTGTCCATGTGTTCTCATTGTTCAGCTCTCATGTATGAGTGAGAACATGCAATGTTTGGTTTTCTGTTACTGTGTTACCTTGCTGAGAATGATGGTTTCTAGCTTCATCCATGTCCCTGCAAAGGACAAGAACTCATCCTTTTTAATGACTGCATAGTATTCCATGGTGTGCATGTGCCACATTTTCTTTATCCAGTCTATCATTGATGGGCATTTGGGTTGGTTCCAAGCCTTTGCTATTGTAAATAGTGCTGCAATAAACATATGTGCGCATGTGTCTTTATAGTAGAATGATTTATAATCCTTTGGGTATATATATACCCAGTAATGGGATTGCTGGGTCAAATGGTGTTTCTGGTTCTAGATCCTTGAGGAATCGCCATGCTGTCTTCCACTTTTTATGGCATTCTAGCAAAGGCCAGATTATCAAGACAGAAAGCAGAGCTGTGGTTGCCTGAGGCTTGGGCTAGGGAAGGAGCGTTGGTCATGAGGAAACTTTTAGGGGCTGAAAATGTTCTACATTGACTGAGATGGTGGTTACACAATTGCATATATTTATCAAAGGTCATTGGACTGGACATTTAAAACAATGTGTCTTATTGTTTGTAAATTATATTTCAACTAAACTGATTTAAAAATACTTGATATATACTCTCCCTAAATATAGTCTCTGAACTGTGTTTAGATTCTATTTTTGTAAATGAAACTTCTGTATTAAAAGGCTATCTTAGAAATTTAGAAAAATGGAGCAAAGGAGGGAAGGAAAGTAGGAAGGAGGGAGGGAAAGAAGGAAGTGAAGGAAGGAAGAAGGAAGGAAAGTACAATGGATTGAATGTTTGTATGTTTGCGTCCCCACAAAATTCATACGTTGAAATCCGACTCCCCAATGTGATGATATTATTAGATCAGGCCTTTGGGAGGTGATTGCAGTTAGATGAGGTCATGAGGATGGAGCCTTTGTGAATGTGATTAGTGCTTTATAAATGTCATGAGGGAGTTTCTCTTTTTCCTCTGCTCTCAATGAGAAGTCAGCAGTCAGCTACCTGGAAGAGGGTCCTTGCCAGAATCTGATTATAATGGCACCCTAATCTCAGACTTTCAGCCCCTAGAACCGTGAGAAACAAATTCCTGTGGTTTATAAGCCGTCCAGTCTATGACATTTTTATAAAGCAGGCTGCACTAAAACAGGAGGGGAAAAAGGGGAAGGAAAGGCCAGGCATGGTGGCTCATGCCTATAATCCCGGCACTTTGGGAGGCCAAGGTGAGAGGACCACTAGAGCCTCTGAGTTTGAGACCAGCCTGAGCAACATAGCAAGACCCCATTTTCACACACACACACAAATAGTTGGGTGTTGTGGCATGTGCCTATAGTCCCAGCTACTCTGGAGGGAGACTGAGACTGGAAGATCACTTGAGCCCAGAAATTTGAGGCTGCAGTCAGCTATAATCACCTCTACGTTCCAGCCTGGGTGACAGAGCAAGACCCTGTCACACACACAAATCTGCCCCCATCAAAAAAAAAAAAAAGAAAGAAAAAAAGGAGGCAAGGAAGTGAGGGAAGAAGGAAGGAAAGAAGGGAAGGAACAACAGCTCTATCTTCTCTGACTGAAAGCACAGGTTAGAGCCCTGAAGCGCTGCCCCTTCTGCTCCTCTCAAGCCCCTTTCCCCTACTAACTCCGATCTGAGGCCCATCCGAACAGCCTGAGCCTGAGTGGTACACTGTGTGAAGACTATTGCTTCACAGCAACTGTCCTAGGGCCCACTTTAGAATATAGCAACAAAATCAAAACATTTAATTTTTGTTTTAATATTTAATTTCTAATAAATTTTTCTTAATCTAAAAAACAAGAAAGCCTAGAAGTGAAAACACCTTTATCTATATGCAATAGTAGACAGAATAGTCAAGTACCAGGGGAAAAAATGCCTACATAATAGATCAAAGTTAACACAACTTCCTAAAACTTTATTCCTCCCACATGTCTACTAACTTTACCTCACTAGATGACACTGGGTGACACCATTTATGGTTTGAGACTTGGTTTTACTGCTTGACGGTCCATTCCTTGAATTTATAGCAATGAAACTCCTTTCTCAGAGTACAGCTATGGGGCTATGTAGATAACTCTGCAAAGTCATGGGGAGCATTTATTATCATCATTATGGAACCCAAGGTATCAGAAGCTATAAAATGGAAACAATCATGCTGTGAAGCCTCAGTAGCAAAATGCTGACCAATTAATTCTGTGTATGAAAGCTTCTTACCATGCAAGAAAATGAATCCTGCTGCGTTCTGCTCTTTAAGATACTAAGAAGTGAAATGCGAAAAAATTATGGCAAATAAACCTCCATTTTTGCTAAAACTCCAGATGCACAAGGGATACTCTTTCTTTCTTTCTTTCTTTCTTTCTTTCTTTCTTTCTTTCTTTCTTTCTTTCTTTCTTTCTTTCTTTTCTTTCTTTTCTTTTCTTTCTTTCTTTTTTTTTTTTTTGCTCTCCAGCAGGAAATGAGGGATCTTGTCTTTATGCAAGCAAAGTATTATTAAGCTCTACATGTCTGCAACTCTGTGGTAGATCTTGAAATAGTCATAATACTGATAAATTGACTATTCATTTTTCTCCCCCCATCAATTGTACCGCAGCTGTGAGGGCCTGACTGAAAATAAGACAATGGATTTATCTTCTTCTCTTCCACCCATCCTCTCCATGATCTTGGGCAGATCGTTTGAATTCCCTGAACTGCAGCTTCTTTTATCTGTAAACTGAGTTTATTAGATTAAACTCCCTCATCAGTCTACCTACTAGAAACATGGGCGCTCTAAAACTCTGCTGAGGCTAAGCCAACAATATCTACCTTCTCCTTGGCATCTGCCCCACTGCATTTTAAGGACAGGAAAGATTGTAAGATTGTGAAAGGGGAATGGGGAAAAGAAGTAAAAGATGAAGCCTAAGGCAAATCTAAAATCAGAAAAAAAAAGAAAAGAAAGAAAAGACAAAAAGAAAAAAATGTAACAACAGCTGGCTTAATTTCATTCCTTCTATCCAGCCCCAGGCCATATTCAGATCTGTAAGAAAAACAAGACAATTAATGCCCAAGAAGTCATTATCTCCTCATCACCAGATGCCTACAACGAAATGTAAGAAGTGGGGAAAGGAAGCTAGGGAAGTTGTTCCCACATTGCTCATGGTTTACTGTGGTACTTCGGGGCTACACTTGGCCAGACAGCCTTGAACAAGTGTCAACCCTCAGGTTGTCTCACAGTGCCCCCTTATTCTTTGGATAAATAAGGGAGGGTTGGGGACCTCTGTGGATTTAAAGGGCGTGGGTCCATGCAGCTGTGTCACTCAGCCAGCAATGTTTTTCCTCATAGTTTTGGGGTAGGTTTTCCTCAAAGGCAGGGGCTAAGCAGAAGCCAAGAAGACATGGGCTTGTGCCTCTGGTGGTCCAAGTGCAGTCATGTATAGATCAGGCTGGAAGGCAGGATCTTCCTAAGAACCAGGAAAGGGAGGGAGTCAGAGGACAGACCCCCAGGACGGAGTCCAGCAAATTTGGATGTCTTAGAACTCAGCTCCTCCAGGAGAGAGTAAACCTACTTGAGGCCCCTGAAGCCAGGAAGAGGGAGAGAGGATTTCCACAGGGAGCCTTCGGGACTCCCTCAACTCTTTGACTAGCTATGGGTAAGACTATTCTCTGCATCTCGATTTTGCCACCTACATAGCAAAGGACAATCCTAAGAATTCAGAAAACATTTATTGAGTGTCTGCTGTGTCCTAGGCACCTGGACACTGGCCTTCAGACATGTACACTGCCAACCACCAAGCACGACTGCAGACAGTAACATGAGTTGAGTCAGGGATGCAGCAAAGAGCTGGGCAGCCAGAGGAGGGAGAGATGCTCAGCACACCCTTCCCCTTTTTCCTATCTGGGACAGGATAACCTTTCTCCATTATCTGCTGTGTTTCTGCAATGAAATGTCTCTTTTCCAGACTTCTGGTCATTTGTTTTTGTCTTTCAAATACTTCCTCATTTCCCAACCACCCTGTTAACGATCAATAAAGACAGAATTGACTGCCTGTCATCTCTGATCCAGATGACATTAGGTAAGCACTGCTAACCATGGGGAATGTAAAGTGGGAAACCCCCTCCCCAAAGTCTAATGGGAGTTCTGTTACAGTAGGTGGCTAGTCTGTGAGCAGGGCAGGAGAGGGCTCCCCACAAACGCATCAGGAATGTTGGGCGACCATCAGGTGATGGTCACGCGGCTGTTAACTGTTTCGCTGAAATAATAATTAGTCACAGCTGGCACCAGGGACAGGCAGGCACCTAACAGATAGAAAACACCTGAAAATGATCAGCAGCTTCTCAATAAGATCTCAGGAGTGGGGAAGAGTGACGCAAGATCCCGGAAGTATGCCAATGTGCAAAAGGTCAAGAGGTTTTGTGACAAAACCTCAAGTCAAGGGGTCAAGTCACAGGCTTGGTCTCTCAAGTCGCCTGCTTGGCCCTCTTATAAGTGTGCTTTCCTTCCTTTCTTCCCTTTCCTTCCTGCTCAAAGGCTTTTTGATAAACTTTCACTCCTGCTCTAAAACTTGCCTCAGAATCTCCTTCTGCCTCTCAAATTCTTTCTTCTGAGGAGGCAAGAATGGAGGTTGCTGCAGACCCGCAGGGGTGACTATCAGCAGTCACAGTTCTGTTCCTCGGCAGCCCTGATCACTCTAGTGCAAGTCACATCCTCTTCCTGACTTCTGATTGATATTTTTCTCCCCTGCAAAGCAGAATTTTCTTATGATTTCAGAAGCAGACCCTGAGACATAGACAAGTCCATTAAAATCTGTTCAGAAAAGAAATTGGCAACCCCTTTAAAGGCAAGGAGGGATTTTGGATATAAAGAGGAAAGATGGGGGAGAATACGTGTAGGAAAGGAGATTTTCAAATTTCTTTGGAGATTCTATGTAGCCCAAGTTTTTTGGTCACAAAGTTATTCCTAACATGCAGTACAGATTTCCCTTCCTGAATCAGAAAAAATGTTGCCATTATCCCACCTTCAGTGGAAAAGGGGGCAGACTTTGAGATGTCCTCCTCAGTCACTATTGCCTCTAACAAGTATAGAGGGTTTGAATTTAGTCAACCCAGATTCGAGTTGCAGGTCTGCCATTAACAAGGTCACTTTCCTTGACTGAACCTCTGTTTCCTTTTGTACCTCAGTTTTTACCTATGAAAAGAGGACAATAATTGCACCTATTTCATAGGGTTGTAACAAAGGTTCAAGGAGAGAATTCATTTTAAACATTGGGAACAGTGCCTGGTACATTAAAAATGTTAGAAAATGTTAACTATTGTGATAATGTACAGAATGTATTCTTAGTGTGGGCTCAAAGACCACAGGAACACCTTGTCCCTAGTTTTGTAGATAAGATCTCTACCTCCAAAAATCTCAGGCTATTAAATGACGGGCTTTGGGGACATTTAAAGCTTAATAATCTCTACTGAGGTAACTTTATCTGTCACTTAACAAATGCATGATTTGGAGCTTAATCTTATTAAGGTTAAATTTCTTTTTCCACAAATTGGGGCTAATAATATCTACACCACATTTCTTGGGAGAATTAAGTGTGATATTGTATGCAATTTAGCAAGATACTTAGATAAATTGTCCAATCATGGTTCCTGCCTTGCTGAGGAAAATGGTTTTTCTTACTGTCCCTATAGATGAATGGATCTTAGCACCCACGTTCTATAAACACGTTACAATGATGGATTGTGAGCATGCATCTGACTCAAGGTAACCATGAATTAATTTGGTGTAAAAGAAACATCCCTGAAAAGATGAGTTGGACTAATCAAATACAGATGGTCCCTGATTTGTAATAGTTTGACAAGATTTTTTGACTTTATGATGGTGCAAAAGTCATACACATTCAATGGAAGCCATACTTTGAGTACTCATACATCATTCTGTCTTTCACTTTCAGTAAAGTATTTAATATATTACATGATCTATTCAGTGCCTCATGATAAAATAGACTTTGTGTTAGATGATTCTGCCCAACTGTAGGCTAAGGTAAGTGTTCTGAGCCCATTTAAGGTAGGCTAGGCTAAGCTATGATGTTCGGTAGGTTAGGTGTATTAAATGCGTGTTTGACTTATGATTTTTTCAGCTTACAATGAGTTCATTGGGATCTAACCTCATCATAAGTCAAGAAGCATCTGTACTTACTTTTGAAAATGAGCATTGGGAAAACAAGAGAATTAACTGTTGGCAATGGAAACACAAAAGTGAGAAAGATAATTAAATACAATCCTGACCAAGAGGGTGCATCACAAATGTCAATTATAAATAGGCAAAAGCTAGGATCATGAGAAAAGATATACAAAATAGAAGTCAAGGACACCAGCAAGAAGAGAATAGAGCAAACATTTGAAAGCATTTGTGTTTAATGGTGGAATACTTGAGAGAAGATCCACAGAAGTTTGCTACTGACTTCTCTAGTGCAGCCTCTTCATGATGCTGGGTTAGACTTTGGTTTCTGTTCTTGGTTTCCCATGCAGCATTCCCATCCTTTTCTATAAAATGTTTTTCTCCTTCCCACCTGCTTCCTTTCTTGAGTTAATGTGTGTGGGTGTCTGTTACTTGCAGCTGAAAGAGCCTAACTGAAATACAGGTACGTGGAGGACCCTCAGTAAACCATGGCTATTATTGTTAACTTGCAGGTGCATGAGTTATTGTGAGTTAAACCAGTAAAACCCATAAATAAAGGAAATAGAATATGGTTAGGCAGCAGCAGGAGAATTCCAAGAAACTGTGTTTAAATATGTATTTTAAGAGTTTAGAAGCACTCAAAACTCTGAGTAGGATGAAATAAGATTAACATTTCTAATCAGAAACACCTATGATAAATTACCTAGTTTGAAGAAATAGCCTATGAACAGGAGGTATGGGTAGTTAGCATAGAAGAATAGAGTTCAAATGATTGATGCTGGCTGTGTTTACTGAGTATCATCTAGCGAGAGAGACAATAAACCCTAGATACCACAATTTTTTCTATCACTGAGAAAATAGCACTGTTACAGAGCATAGGTGATTCTCTGGGTCTCACCAAAGCCAGGTAGAATGTCCCTCCAGCCTATTTCATTAGCTCCAACTTCATGCTCACAAAGAAGTCTTTTGATAGCTATTTTGGTTTTCCAGGTATTGTGATACTAGAAGATGGCCCCAGGATGGAAGACATGAGCATCCCAATGACAGAAAAAGAAAATGTTCTTTTGCAAATTAATATGTGACTGGTCAAGTTTGTTTCCTTTAGTGTGTGTGAGTGTCATAGATGAAAGTGAGTCTTTCTGACTAGGACCAAGTCTAGAACACTGACAAATGCTGGGAGACAAGATTTTTAGGGTGAAAACAAAAGTCCTTCTGAATAATGTGCTTGTAGAAGTCTTATAACCTTGTGTGGTATGATTAAGATACATATATACATGTCTCATGTATATATATCTCATGTATATACTCATATATACATGACTATATCTTATATGTACATCATATATATCTTATATCTATCATATATCATATGTATATTTTTATATATCTTATATATCATATATATTTATATATATCTTATATATCATATATATCTGATATATATCTTATATATACTCATATATATACATGTCTCATATACCATATACATGTCTCATGTACCATATAACATTTAACGATGGACTGCCTATATGAAAAGGGTCCCATAAAATTATCATGGAACTGAAAAATTCCTGTAGCCTAGTACTTACTAAGGGGTATGATATGGTTTTGCCCTGTGTCCCCACTCAAATCTTACCTTTAAGTGTAATTGTAATCTTCATAATCCCCAGGTGTCACGGATAAGACCAGGTGGAGGTAATTGGATCATGGGGGTGGTTTCCTCCATGCTGTTCTCCTGCTAGTGAGTTCTCACGAGATCTGATGGTTTTATAAGCATCTGTCATTTCCCCTGCTTGCACTCACTCCGTCCTGCTGCCCTGTGAAGAAGGTGTCTGCTTCTCCTTTGCCTTCTGTCGTGATTGTAAGTTTCCTGAGGCCTCCCCAGCAGTGTGGAACCGTGACTCAATTATACCTCTTTCCCTCTTAAATTACCCAGTCTTGGGTATTTCTTCACAGCAGCATGAGAATGGACTAATACAGGGTACTTCAGAAAGCTTGTGGAAGAATGGAATTAAAATATAAAACTAAAAAATATAAACTTTATATGTTAACATAACTCCATCAAAGTCAAGAGACTTTTGTAAGCAATAATACTGGCCATTTAGTCCAGCCATAAAGAACTGAGGGTCCTGGGAATTTAAGCATGTCGATGCAGTCTCTTTTATACTATTAAGTAAAGAAACAATGGCTGCCCTTTAAATAAGATTAGGAAATAAAAAGAAGTCAGAAAGAGCCAAATCAAGACAGTGAGGTGGAAGCTGGGCATGGTATCTCATGCCTGTAATCCCAGCACTTTGGGAGGCCGAAGTAGGCATATCCCTTAAGGTCAGGAGTTTGAGACCAGCCTGGCCAACATGGTGAAACCCTGTCTCTACTGAAAATACAAAAACTAGCAGGCCATGGTTGCACGTGCCTATAATCCTGGCTACTCGAGAGGCTGAGGCAGAAAAATCACTTGAACTCAGGAGGCAGAGGTTGCAGTGAGCTGAGGTTGCACCACTGAACTACTGAACTCCAGCCTGGGTGACAGAGTGAGACTCCGTCTCAAATAAATACATACATGCATACATACATACATACATGCATACATACTGTGAGGTGAATGCCTAATGATTTACTATTGAAACTCTCACAAAATTGATCTTGTTTGATTGGATGACAGACAGAAATGAGCAAGAGCATTGTCATGGTGAAGGACTCTGGTGATGTTTTCCCAGACATTTTTCTGCTGAAGTTTTGACTTTCTGAAAACATTGAGGCCGGGCGTGGTGGCTCAAGCCTGTAATCCCAGCACTTTGGGAGGCCGAGACGGGCGGATCACGAGGTCAGGAGATCGAGACCATCCTGGCTAACACGGTGAAACCCCGTCTCTACTAAAAAAAAACACACAAAAAACTAGCTGGGCGTGGTGGTGGGCGCCTGTAGTCCCAGCTACTCGGGAGGCTGAGGCAGGAGAATGGCGTGAACCCAGAAGGCAGAGCTTGCAGTGAGCTGAGATCCGGCCACTGCACTCCAGGCTGGGCGACAGAGTGAGACTCCGTCTCAAAAAAAAAAAAAAAAAAAAAAAAAAACATTAATAATAAGTAGATGTTACTGTTCTGTGGCCCTCCAGAAAGTCAACAAGCAAAATGCCTTGAGCATCCCGAAACAACTGTTGCCGTGACCTTTGCTTTTGAGCGGTCACAGCTTTTGCTGTCACTGGACCACTTCCACCTCTTGGTAGCCATTGCTTTGACTGTGCTTTGCCTCAGGATGGTACTGGTAAAGATATGTTTCATTTCCTGCTACAATTCTTTGAAGAAATGCTTCAAGATCTTGATCCCACTTGTTTAAAGTTTCCATTGAAAGGCCTGCTCTTGTCTGCAGCGAATCTGGATGCAATCATTTTGGCACTCATGGCATGAAAAATTTGCTCAACTGTAATTTTTCAGTCATAATTCTGTAAGATGAACAAGTTGAGATGTCTATGGTGTTGGTTATCGTTCTGCTGTTAATCATCAGTCCTCTTCAATGAGGGCATGAACAACATGATTTTTTTGGTCAAAAATTGATGTGGATGGTCTGCCACTGCAAGCCTCATCTTCCACATCATCTCATCCCATCTTAAAACAAGTTATCCATTTGTAAACGGATGATTTCTTTGGGACATTGTCCTCACAAACTTTGCATAAAGCATCAGTGATTTTATCACTCTTCCGTCCAAGCTTTACCATAAATTTGATATTTGTTCTCACTTTAATTTTAGCAAAATTCATGTCGCCCTGATAGGAGTTCTTTTCAAACTAGTTCCTGTTCAGACATGTTATAACAAGTTAGTAGTTTATTTGTGAAATATTCTAAATTCATTCATAATTTTTCATAATACACACTTTCCATGAACTTTTTGAAGACTCTTTGTGCCATACTTTCTATCATTATTTTAGAGTGTATTCCTGTATATAAAAATGGACCTCTATGAGTGTTATTGCCACCGGAAGACCTTACAGTGGGACAAGATGTGTAGGTGGAAGATAATGATATTGATGATCCTGACCCTGTGTAGGCCTAGGGCAATATGTGTGTTTATGTCTTAGTTTTAACAAAATTTTAAAATAATCTAAAATAGAAAAAAGTTACAGAAAAGAATGTAAAAAATATTTTATATACCTGTACAATGTTTGTTTTAAGCTGTTTTATTACAAAAGTCAGAAAGTTAAAATACTAAAACATGTATAAAGTTAAAAAGTTACAGTAAGCTAAGGTTAATTTACTATTAAAGAAGAGTTTTCATGAATTGAGTGTAGCCTAAGTGTACAGTGTTGATAAAGACTAAAGTAGTTTAGTGTAACGTCCCAGGTGTCCTAGGTCTTCACATTCACTCACCACTTGCTCACAGACTCATCCAGTCACTTACCATCCTGCAAACTCCGTTCATGTAAGTGCCCTATGTGGTGTACCTTGTGAAAAATCTTTTATACTGTATTTTCATGGTAACTTTTCTGTGTTTAGATACACATATGCTTACCATGTGTTACAATTGCTTATAGTATTCAGCGCAGTGACCTGCTTGTAGCCTAGGAGAAATATGATATACCATCTAGCCTATGTGCGTAGTAGGCTCTACCACCTAGGTTTGTGTAAGTTCACTGTGATGTTTGCACAGTGAGGAAATAGCCTTTTCTCAGAAGGTACCCCCTCTGTGGTGTACAAGTACCCCTCTGTGGTATTGAGTCTGGTGCCTGACTGTATATTGTTCTGGTTCCTGGCACAGAATCTCTGGAGTGATAAGAATTTCTTTTGTATGCTAATGATGACTCCTGGCAGGAGGCCCTAGGTAGCTCCAGGCTGGGAGCTATCACCAGAAAGATGAAGCCATGAGTAGAGGGTTGGAACTTTCAGCCCTGCTCTCTTGATTTCATACCTTTGACATACCTCTCCACTGGAATAGCTCACTACAAGTTTAAGGATAACATATCCAAAATGGTACTCATTACTAATTCCTCATTTCTACTTTCCTTACCACCATGGGTCATGCTCCCATCTGTTGGGCTTCAAACCTTGGAATGGCCCCAGGACCCCACAGGTCAACCAACACTAGCTCTGTGGCTTCCTCCTCTATGTGCGAATGACTGGCATGGCCAGAAATATGGCAGGGGCAAAAAGACACAGCATTTCCCAACACCCTTATCTCCACTGTAATGAAATGTAATGAAATGATCCAAGGCTCCTCCACCAACGAAGCTTCTCTTCAGGAACCTTCCTTGCCTCATGCTCTGCAGCTGGCCCTTTCTGCAGTCATTGCCAGGGTGACATTTTCCCCTCTTCCATCCACCCGCATTTCTATATCTTTAAGGTGTGGTGCATATTTATTACAAATGCATTGTGGTTGCAGCGTTATCGTTCACATTCTGCATCTTGATGACTGCCCCAGGGCTCCCAGTTCAGCTGCCAGCTTTACCCAGGAAAAGAGGACCAGTAGCGTGGACTACAGAGCAGCAGGCATCATCTGCAGCTCAGCCGCTGCCTGCTCATTATGCATTGTGGTCACGCCCCAGCCACTAACTGCGTAGGGCAGAGATTCCCTCTTCAAAAACGTTCCACGTCACCGTGCACCACAGGGTGCTGTTTTGATTTGTGAGGGCTGGCTTCTGCCGCAGACGGCTGCTCTGGGCACTTTAGGCATTCTCATCACAGCGGCGACGTTTCCAATTCTGTGTGCGGGTCGCAGGTCGCCTTCTGAACGCGGTGCAAGGCCAAGGCGTGGGCGCTGAGGTGGGAGTGTCGTTCTGAAAGACGTAGTTCACTGAAAATGTTCACAGAGGCAGTCTTGTGTTTGAGAGTGGCATCATGATAGCTTCCCGTTTCCTCAGATGCTCCCTTTAGTGAGACCTTGGGAGAAAACATAAAAAGCACCTCATGTTTCAGAAGGTTGGGAAGAAATGCACTCCGCCTGCCTGTTGACGCGAAGAGAAAGGGGAAAGGAGATCTTGCAAAATTGCACTAAAATGCAAATGAAGCCAAATCCCTTGAGGAAATTAAGATATTATAGGCTGTGCCTATAAAAACTAAAAGGATTTTACTTTGCATTAAAAGCCAAAACCCACAGTCCTCTGCAATCTCTTGTGTCCTCTTAAGGATAGTAACTTGATTCCTGAGGAAAAAATCCTACTTTTCCCACAGATAACTCAGGATACTATCTGCTTCTTACGCCCCTAGCCTTGCTGCCACTGAGACATCAATGTGTAAACATAGGACACTGCTTCAATCACTCTCGGAATCAGGAAAATGCATGCGGATATGCATGAGTGAGCAAAAAGACAAGGTAAACACACAAGCATTTCCAGAACATAACGCTAAAGTCAATAGATGTTATTTTCAGTTTTCAAGTAGAGGACAGAGTGATGCCTAAAAAGTAAAAAGATGAAGTAATGCCTTAGTGTGTATTTGTTAAAAAATATTCAGAAACCATTTCCTCTGCAGTTGATAGTCCTGTGCAAGTGTTATTTATTTTTTCCCTTCCTTCCCTTCCTTTCTTCCGACCGGGGAAGTTACTCAATAAACAGGGGTACCGTGAATGAAGGTTGTCTAAGTGCTGAGAATATATGTTCGAAATAGAAGTAATGATGATTTTGGTCATCCCTGGGTAGTACCAGTAGTGGTAGTGGCTGTGGCAGTTAAAAATAGTAATATGGCAGTGAAAAGCAGTCAGTCGGTCATACTGGCTGTGCTTGAATTGTACTGTCACCTACTACTGTGTGACTTTCTGGAAGATTCCTGGAAATGGAACACTGAGTCTGAGGATAAATGCATGTAATTTTTTGCTAGGTATTGCATAACACCCCTAAATAACCATTACATGTGGTAACAGTTTAAACCTAATAGCCCAGTAACTTCACATGAAGAGGCTTTTGCTTTGTCATTCAAGCTACAGATTCAAGTGAAATGCGGAGCCATTTAGCCATGTAGGGGCTCACACTGATGGGAACTTCATGCTTTGTGATGCCACCCTTTCAACACTCAAGACTCACCAGGCGGGAAGGGAGCTCATGGGGAACCCAGCCAGTCTTCCATGTCTCATCCACAAGTGACATAGATCATGTCTGCTCATAGCCCACTGACCAGAACTTGTCCCATGAGCCTGCTAAACTGCAAAGGTTCAGAATTTGGTGAGCACTTGCGATGCCCAGCCATTTAATCTTTGGGGTCATGAACCAAGATTTTGCTAAACAGATGCTCATCAAAGACCTGTTCATAACAGAAAGGAAAGAAGAAAGAAAGAGAGGGAAGGAAAGAGGGAAAGAAGAAAGGAAAGAAACATGAAACAATTTATGTTTCATGAAAAGTGTGAAACTGTTAAACATACTGTATTTTGGGTTCTACATACAAAAGAAAAACTGAGTAATACAATTCATGGTATAAACTCGTAGAGTGCCTGGATTTAAATTCTGTTTCTCCTGCTTTCTGTGTAACTGTACTTGGACATATTACTTAAGCTAGACGTTGATTTCTTCAGCTATAAAGTGAGAATAATAATACTAATGTTATAAGGTTACTAGAAGATTAAATTTTAAAAAGGGAATGTAAAGTACTCAGCACATGGCCGGTTCTAGAAAACACTCTATTATTGTTATTTTTTCAGCCATTATGCAAAAAATGTATGGACATGGAAGGGGATTCACATTATAATTCTGAATGAAAGAGAAGCCTCAAAACTCTTTGCTTAGTATATGAAACATCTATTATTTAAAAATCACAAACATATGCCTAGGAAAACCTGGAAGGTTCACCAAAACGCACGTGATCGTTACCTTCAACTTATGCTTTTATGGCTTTTTTCTTGCAATAACAAAATAGAATTCTGTCAAGAAAATAAAGAAATTAAACTTAGATTAGGTGTATAGCATGCACAAAATTGCTTGTAAAATGGTGAGGCTCCCTTTCCACAGTTTCTTATGCCTATAGCTCATTAGGGAAACTTAAAATATGTCTTCATTATACTTACAAAAATGAGAATTTTTTTATGTTTTAAGAAACTAGCCTTCCATGCCAGCAAATATACACATCATCCATTTCCAGAGGCCTTTGGCAAGTCACTTGAATTATTTCAAGAGGAAAAATGTGTCCCTCAGACAGAAATTTGCATCCACTTTTCGTTTCTAATTGCAGCGTCATTCTATGACTCCGCTGCCCTTCTTTTTGCCGACAGCTTCCCGTGAACAGCTGCTGCAGACACTTCCCATCTCCACGTCTGTGGTACTCTGCCTTCAGAGAATTTTCTGCCTGTAAAGGATCCAAGAGAATAACATTTTGGCAGTCTCTGTGGCATTTGTGTTTCAATCATTCCATGACTCTGCCCCTACTACTTAAGAGGCTGCCATCCCACCTCTGTGCCATTAAATACTACTTCAGGTTTAACTTTAAAACCTTCGCCTGTAGCGTGGTGGGCTCTGAAACTTTTCAAAGTAAATTAATAAGTACGCTTATCTTTACAAAAGCACACACTCACTTTCTCTGCTGGCAATTTTAGTATTTTTATGGAATAAAGATGAACTAGTGTTTGATATACTACTAACGACTCAATTCTCAACAGCTAAAATACGTGTCAGTCTATTGTCACGTTTATCAGAAGATGATTTGTTATATGAGATAAGGAGTAACACAACTGAAAGCTCTTTTCTCATTTTTAAAGGGGGAGTATCCATAGAGCCCTAAAGATAATCCTATATACCAGGCCAGGTGCAGTGGCTCACGCCTGTAATCCCAACACTTTGAGAGGCCGAGGCAGGCAGATCATGAGGTTAGGAGTTCGAGACTAGCCTGACAAATATAGTGAAACCCTGTCTCTACTAGCCGGATGTGGTGGCAGGCGCCTGTAGTCCCAGCTACTTGGGAGGCTGAGACAGGAGAATTGCTGGAACCCGGGAGGAGGAGGTTGCAGTGAGCTGCGATCACACCACTGTACTCCAGCCTGGACAACAGAGCAAGACTCTGTCTTTAAAATAAATAAATAATCCTATATACCAACTCTAACCTCCCTATGAGCTTATGATTTTTTCTACAATACAAAATAATGATAAAATTGTAGTATTTAGTACCCATCTGAAAGCATCACATGCTAACTCCCGTTTGTTGCTCATCTTTTTCTTGTATATGTTGTCTTCACTCTGTTGTAGGTACCTTTGATGCAACATCGTTTCCTCTCCTCATGATCACCATGTACTAAGAAGTTTATGTATTTATATGATTAAAAAAAATTACTCACTGATCCATGGGACTGTCAGATCACATTTAACAATTTAAAGACAGGAAGATACCCTGAGAAAGATTGGTTAGTGCTAGTTCTTAACTCTGAAAGAAAATGATCTTCTGATTTTTTAAGTCATAGTGCAGTACAAAGGACACTAAACTGAAAGACAATCTCCAACACTGCGAGGAACCAGCAATATAACCTTGGGAGGATGATTTGATACCTCTGGGTCTTAGCTTTCTTTTATCATTAAAACTGGAGAAGTTATAAAATGGTCATTAGAATTATTCCCACTTCTAAAATTATATGTTTCTACATGCATTTGAATTCTCAAGGATTAGCTCTGAGAATCCAGGTTTTCAAGTTTACATAGTAAAATCTCAGCCAAACTGACATAAGCCCCTTTATAGTCCAGTTATTCCACTTAGGGTTAATATGTATATGTCTCGTTGCAAACGTATTTATGTATTTGATTATGGGAGCTGCCCTTGACACCACTAGGATTGCTATAGAATGTATGGCATATATCACTTTACTTTTCTAAAATAGAAAAAAAATTCTGACTTTCCAAACATATTCAGTCTCAGGATTTGGATAAAGGATGAAGACTTGATTATCACTTGTCTAAGGATGAGGAAACTGAGTCATAGAGGAGTTAGTTAACCTGTCCAAAGTCACACAGTAGTAGGTGACAGTAGAATTCAAGCACAGCCAGTATGACTGACTGACTGCTTTTCACTGCCATATTACTATTTTTAACTGCCACAGTCACTACTACTACTGGTACTACCCAAGGGTGACCAAAATCATCATTACTTCTATTTTGAACATATATTCTCAGCACTTAGACAACCTTCACTCACGGCAGCTCTGTTTACTGAGTGACTTCTTTGTGTTGTGTGAGGCATCATGCTAGCTATTACAGAAACAGCCCCAGTTCTCAAAGTGTACATTAAATAGATATAGGACAAGAAAAATAACCAAATAATTAAAGATTTTGGTAAGTGTTATCAAGGAAGTAAAGTATAATAAGCTGGAATTGGACAAGCTACTTTAGTTAGGACAGGTCTTCCCTTGACCTTTCCAAGGAAGTCATCTTTCATGAGAACTAAAAGATGAGTTAGAAGAAGCCATGGAAATGAGCCAGGGATAAGTATTTGAGGTAGAGGGAGGTGAAAGCTTGGCTTGCTCTGGAAACAAAAAGAAGCTCCTTGCATCAGAAAAAACTAAAGTAAATGAGGTTGAAGAAGTTAGAGGCCAGATCACACAGGGATTTTAACCGTAAACATAATTTAGATTTTATTTTAAGAAGCACTGAAAAGATTTAAACTGAGAAGTGACATGATCATACTATGATTTAAAAAGATCGCTCTAGTATTTTCTCTTCCAGTAATAGCAAACTGGGTAATTTAGACAAACTACCTGGATTACAAGTAAACTAACCCTTCTGTTAATGGTGGAGGGTATCCAGGTTGTTGGCATCTTGAACAAAACACACAAAGCAAGGAAGAAATGAAGGATTTTATTGAAAATGAAAGTACACTCTACAGTGTGGGAGTGGCCTGAGCACTGGAGCTCAAAATGCTACATTACAGAATTTTGGGGAGTTTAAATACCCCCTAAAGGATTCCATTGGTTCCTTCGGGTATTCCCTATGTAAATGGAGAGGATGAAGTAAAGTTACAAAGTCAATTATGGCATGGGCTCTGTGGAGAGTATATTTCCTGTTATAGCTGAAGTGTGAATCGGCCTTATGTTCCCTGCCTCTAGGCCCTGTCTTCCCGCCTCATCTCCCCACGGAGAGACGTGATCCCCATACATCTTTATGGGAGGCATAGGGACCCATGGCTTTTTTTCTGTAATTGCTTCATGCTGGCTTGGGGCATGGTCCCTACCTACTGGGGATCACAGAACTAGCCCTGCTCTATCTAGTGGAGTCAGGATAGCTTCTTGATGGCCGGGCGGGTGGTGTCTTCATCTGGAAGTGGATGGAACTTTTGTTGCATGATTTTCTGAAGCTTGATGGTCTCTAGGCGAAAGGAAATAAATTTGGTTAAAAGATTTAATGGGAACTTCAAGGGGTCGCTACCTATGCTGTTAGAAACATTTGTTATACAGATTTGCTGGCAGAAAAAAACAAAACCTCATCTGTCCTAGAGTCTATGTGTTTCTTTAAAGTCTTAGCACAAGTGACTGCATTTTGGTTTGGTTTGGTTTGGTTTGTTGGGACTTAGTGCATGAGTTCAGTCCAAAACTATGGTCTCCTAGAATTTTGTTTAAAAAATTCCCCCTTTTTGGTCAGGTTCTCACTTAGGTGAAAGTGTGACCAAAACTTAGGGCCTTAGTGCCACTCTCAGTTACTGTCATTTTGGGTTTCCGGTCTCAGCACGTCATTTATAGGTTACAATGCCCTCATGGTCGCACATTTCTTTCAGCTCCTGTTATTCCAGTTGAAGACAGACCAAATGACATTCTAGAAATGGCTGCATGCAAGCATTTAAAACCCAGAGAATACAGCACACCAAGAAGACTATTATTATGCCTATTGGGAGGATAATACCAAGAGTTTGGAGTATGCTCCTTACCCAAGGTCCCCATAACTCAAACCTCCTAAAATCAAATAGAGCAAAGAATGAGCTAAAGAGTTTACTCATTTGGCTAAGCAATCTTCATCAATCCCCTACCACTGAATTTCTATAATCTTCATTTGGTGTATTCCCCACCCCCCGAACCCCCCGCAGGTCACAAGTGCTAGCAGCTGCACAGATAGTTCTCTGTTCAGCTAATTCTATTATTTAGCATAACTTTCACAAGAGAATTTAAAGTCTGTTGTGTAACTGTAGCTTTTACAGTAGAATTTGCTACAGAGTATCCCTCATGATAGATGTATCCCTCATGATAGATGTATCCCTCCTGATTTCTAATCGTTGCTTTTTTGTTTTTTTCTTACTTGAAATCATGAAAAAGGACCTAACAAATGATGCCCTTTTAGAATAGTGAACACCTGCTGGTACTGTTCTCTTTAACCCATGGTGTGGGTTAAGAGGACTGAACCAATGTTTTGTTTTTGACTGATTTTGAGGCAATGCATGTACCATTAAAGTTTCTTACCTACATTGGGCCTTCATTTTTTATCTAACAAAGTATAAGGTTATCCATATATAAGGCTGGCTGCAAACTCCTTCACAAATAAAAGTATATCCCATAAGTGCACATTACAGACCCCTTTGCCCCTTTTATTGTTCGTAGACACATAAGCAAGAAAAAGAATCGTCAAAGATAAGAGTTTCATGATAGTAGAAGTCTTAACCTGTTACCTCGGGAAAAGCTATTCACTTCAAGAAGTCATCATCTTCTTGGGAGAAATTTCCGTGGTTAGCTTTACCTCAAGGGTTCCAATGGGTACACGGTTCCAAAAGTATGGAGGGACCCTTCTCAATTTCAAGACCATGACCCCAAAGCCCAGAGTCCCAAAGTTGTGTTGTAGTGTGGATGGCAAGAATGGTCTTTCTCCAGTGTTCTCAGAAGATCCAAACCATAGAAAACTTTTCTTACCTGGTGAAAATACACTGTAGCATAATAATCTACTGTTATAACATTAGCCCTCTTGCATGGGAAAGCGTTTATACAACCAGAAAACATGAAATGAAGATAACAATTGAATGAAATCTCTTTATAAAATGTTTTAAACAATTTTAAACAATTTAAAATTTAAACTATTTCAAACAATTTCAGTATTAGCTGGTCTAACATGAAAAGTATTTTATTGATATTTAATTAATTTTTTTGTTTTACCTGGGTTAGTAGCTTTATACAAGGAAATTTGGTTATTTCTGTGATTTACAATAACTTAACAGAGTAACTATAATTGTACAATTGTGATTGGTAGTGTATACTTAGACATTAGAATTTTAGAAATCCCATACAATTTTGGAATACATATTGGTATTATTCACAAAAATATAACCTAAAGAAGAGTGAACATCATTTTGGCAATCCCATGTACCTAAACACATCAAATAATCCTGTTTACCCCCTTTCTGGATGTTTTCAGGGGCCCTCCTATCCGTTCAAAAAGCCAGGCACGAGGAAAGATAATTTTGAAACCTGAGTTTGATTTTGGAGTACCAGATTGCCATAAATTATTTATTTTGCCGAAGTGACGACTCAGAAATTTTCTAAAGAAGCAAAAATATTTTATAACCTTTAACAACAACAACAAAAAAACCCACATTCTACTGTTTTTACACATCTTGCATGTAAAACTGTTTCTAGTAGTCTTAATTGCATGTTACAATGGTGACTTTTAGCAATTTTAACTTTAATGTAAAACCTGGTAAGTTATGTTCTGATAAGGTTTGGCTGTTTCCAGCATAGCTAGACGCGTGGCCAACTCCAAATGTCCCCAAGCCTTACCTAGCTGGAAAGCGGGCAAGTTAAACAATTTCCAAAAGCCAAAGAAGAAGTTTATGACCTTAAAGCATTTAAGCAAACCTGATATTTTAACATAATTTAGACCACATGCTTACATTTTGAAGACATTTTTATCTTACCAATAATCTTGAAAATTGTCTTTATTTCCCAAAGATTACTGAAGTCACATGGACTAAATAAAAGGCATTACATTTTTCACTTTTCTGACAAAATATTTAAGTTCTTCTTATTATTAAACCAATTATTTTAAAACTTTACAGAGGAGATATACAGTGACTTTTACTTTATATATAACCAGTTTGCACAGAGAGAGAGAGGCCAGGGACTGACTGGTAAGAAATTCTTACCCTTTACTGGCATGCCAGGTTTCTGGGTTCTCCTTGAGCGGCCCTGGTGACCCCGCTTAATTGTATGCAAATAAACACATTGCCATGAATTAAGAGCATTCACAAATAATTTACAAATGTTGGATAAGTTAGGCAGAGAGGAGAAATATGACTCAAATTCTATTTATGAAAGTATACTCAACACCTTTAAAATATTAGGAAGCCTAAAATCCAAAAAGTTAATTTACAAGGATAAAAAGCTGGTGTGCTCCATTAATTCCTGTGACCTGACAAAGGTAGCTTAGGAATTCCAGATAAATGGAACAAATATTAACTAGAAGTGCATAGGAACATAGAACTAAATAAAAACCTTCCACTAGGAACTAAAAAAAGCCATGGTTTTATATATATGGATACACAAGTAAAGCCAGAGGAGAATAAACAGCAAACAAGTGAAAACTAGAAGCAAAAACAAATAAACAGGAAACCAACCCTAAATTTTCCTACTCAATTTACCCTGGAGGCTACAGTGTTACCCAGGGCCCCCCAAAAACCCACATAATGAATATTTTATTCCTGATACACAATTCAATATCCTTGAGTTCATCAATCATTATACATTCTATGCAATCAAGAAATCCACTTTAGGCAAATGACCATTAAGAACTCTAGCACTATCCACACAAAGCAGTAAACATGGTGTGAAGTAATGCAAACATGTATATGAAATTTGGCTTTACACTGAATCCAATTTCATGCTTAACTATATTTTAAAAAGATTTGTCAAACTGCCTATGTATTTCTTCACAATACTTATTTTTCTTTAATCAAGACTAAGAGCTTTAACTATGAAAATGGTAATTAGCCAAATGTCTCCCATTCTCTATCAAGTTTTAAAGAGTATTTTATTATTTAAACTTTTTCCACATCTTTCTCCCACTGAATGATTCCTGACTACACTGTTTCATAAATAACCTTTTCAAATCTGTAATTTGAACTAACTTTTAGATAAATTTTGAATTAGACAAAATTCTTTTTTCTGCTAAAAACATAACCCTTTCTGGCACATGTTGAATACAGAATTACATGTTAACTAGAATTTTATCGTTAGTAACCTAAAACTTTAGTGAAACCCTGAAAGGAAATCCTGAAATATTATATATATGCATTTATGGATAAGAACAATTCCACAATTTTAGAAACACATTTCCCCATTTCACAACCCTTTCTTAATTGGAAATGACCCAGATATTAAATGAGCATTAAAAATAACTTTTAAGATTTTAATTTACACAAAAGCTTACCTAAAACATGTATCCCATTCACTGTACTTAATTTTTTACTTTTAACAGGGGAGACATGAGACATCAATCAACATGTGTAAAATAAACATGGGTTTGATCCAGAAAGGTGGGAGGGGTCTTGGGGGCTTTCAGATCACAGGTGGGAGGCAAACTGTTGTATTCCTTTGAATTTCTGATTAGTCTTTCCAAAGAATGAGAGCAATCAGATATGCATTTATCTCAGTGAGACTTTGAGTAGAATTGGAGGCAGGCTTGCCCCAAGTAGCTCACAGCTTGAATTAACCCTGACACTTAAAAATATCTCACAAAGACAAACATAAAATTCAGACAAAATGTATGCTGACAATTCTGAAGGCATTTCTATTTTTATTCCGCCAATAATTTTAGGGCAAGCTTGTTTAGTAAAGTGATACTTTAAGTCATGTGAATTTGAAAATTGCTCAGACTTATTTAATTTATGAGCAATATTTTACTTATAAGCCAATTTTGGTAAACACAACATATAAAATAAGTGTGTCAGGCCTCTGAGCCCAAGTTTGCATATATACATCCAGATGGCCTGAAGTAACTGAAGAATCACAGAAGAGGTGAAAATGGCCAGTTCCTGCCTAAACTGATGACATTACCTTGTGAAATTTCTTCTCCTGGCTCAGAAGCTCCCCTACTGAGCACGTTGTGAGCCCTGCCCCTGCCCGCCAAAGAATAACCCCCTTTGACAGTAATTTTCCATTTCCTATCCAAATCCTGTAAAAGGGCCCTACCCCTATCTCCCCTCACTGACTCTCTTTTCAGACTCAGCCTGCCTGCACCCAGGTGAAACAAACAGCCTTGTTGCTCACACAAAGCCTGTTTGGTGGTCTCTTCACAAGGATGTGTGTGGCAAAGTATACATACAAATAAACATCTGGACATGTATACATACATATAGATGAAGATCCAATAGCTTGGAACCTTAGCCATGAGGTAGGAATGCAAACTTGCCAGTTTCACTGTGTTCTAAAAGATAATCCAATGAAGGCTGTGAACCAAAATTTTGGGTTAAGCAGTCTCCATGGCAGTTTGCTTTTTATTTATTTATTTATTTATTTATTTA